>NW_023601104.1:35792681-35822480 GCF_014898055.3 Talpa occidentalis | reverse complement strand
GGCTCCCATTCCTGAAAGACTTTCTAGGTCGCGCACCACAAATCAAAATGAACTGAAATTAACAAAGTAATAGTAACTGGGTGTGGGGAGGGCCTCCTCCGTGGGTTGACCCCAAGTGCTGTTCAGGGTCCATGTCTTTGGGAATGTCTCCCTTCCTCCCCTGTTGGATATTTGGCCTGCAGAGTCCTGTCTCCTGTAAATCTCCCCCCAACCCCCTAATGGGGGAGCCCCTGAGGGCAAGCAGGCTCACTTTTATCATAAGCCTCCCTTTAACACCCACTCTAGAGGCCACATGGGTACATGGTTCTGTGCACCCCAGGGTGGCCAGAGCTGGAGCTTGAAGGTGGTCTCAGGCCTGGAGGACCATGCTGGCATGTGCACCTTCACACAAGGCCTTCCGCCTGCCCCATCTTTCAAGGCCCTCCCTGCACACTTCACCCTGATCTGCTCCTCCCCCTCCTCCCGCTCCCCTCACTGCACCCCCAAGGCCCTCCCTGTCCTGTCCCCAATGTCACAAACCAAAAGAGCATCTGATGCATGGGCCCCACTTCTGAATGGGGACCCATCTATCTTTGGACATCTTGGCTGGCGCGGCTCTTCTCCCCGACAGTGCAGACAACGTGCTGACTTTATGACTTTGGGGGCCTGGGGTCTTGGCATAGATGATGGTGGGTACCTGAGGCTGCTGATACCCAAAACTCCCAAAACTCAGCCCTGACCCCAAGCACAGTGTCACCTTCCTCTCCGGGGCTCTGCTCTGTACCCATCCCCCCCCAAGCTGTGTCAACCACTGTTTCCTGCCCTCCCCTTTCTTCTGGTGAAGTCCCAGTAGCTCCTGTGAGTGCTTCTCGAGTCCAGAGCTGCCCCAGACCCTGCCCGAGCAGGAACTCCTCGCCAATCTGTTACAGGGCAGGAGAGGGGCACCCCAAACCCCGCAAACCTGCCTGCCCTAAATAGGTTCTGTCATCCACTGCATTAACACAAAACATATGAGACTTTAACGGGAAGGAACTTTAATACAATTAGGAAACAATACAGGAAAGGCAATGGATGTAATTTCTAAATCAAGTACCCAAAGTTACCTGTCCCCTTGTGGGTAAAAGTCCACCTAAGCAGGAGTGGCCCACCGGAAGCCGAGACCTTCACTCAGGGGAGCGGCTCTCTCTGGCAGAAGCTGCAGACCACAGGGCTGCGAGTCTGAGAACCCACGGGACCGGGTCACGCTGGGTAAAGAGTGGGAGGGGAACTGGGCCTGTAGGATTCCTGGGTGCAGCGTCAGGTCACTGGGAAGGGACATGGAGTGCCCCAAAGCAGGACGGTGGGAGATCTCTGCAATTGTGATCTTATAAAAACCTTTTCCTAAGAGAAATACCCTGTACCTTCAGCTGGAGCCATTTCTCTTTTGCCTGAAAACGCTCATATAATCGATCCCGTGATGTATTTTGTTTCAGGCTAATGAACAGCACCCCTGATGTTGATGAAGCTCAGAGTGACCAGGAAGCTCTGGTAAGTGACACTCAGATACCAGAGCTTTGATTCCGATGCATAAATGAAAAATCCATGTTAATAAAAACCATGATCAGTGTTGTCATCGCCTCTGAAGATAATCTCATTCGTGGCTCCACCACACAAGTATCTTCTCATTTTGAGAGAAATACTTTATCCCAAACTGCAATGAAATAAAATAAATTGCATACAGGTAGTGAGTCCCCCCTGACGTGTTACTTTTCCCTATTGTGGAACATTCATAAAACAGAGCATCAAAAAACCACTTTGGTATTATTTTTCTAAAAGGACACACTAGAGGTGTTTGGGGAGATGAAAGGCTGTCCGGGTGATAAAGCGTGTTGATCACGTTGTTATGACGCCAGGCGCTGCCCCGGATTCCTTTGCCGGCCTCGAGGAGGGCGTTCCTGCCACGCGCCACGGGGACCAGACAGCTGTCCCTTGAGTGGCACTGACATCCCCGTACAGCGCCGGCATGGTGTGCACAGGAGGCAAATGTAGGATTTAAGTTGGAACGTGAAACGGGCAATAAAGGTGGAGCCGGGTCACAGCCCAGGCCCTGGTCACGTGTCTGTGATGCCCGCAGCCTCGGTGGCCAGTCACCCGCCGCTGCGCGCCAGGCCAGGCTCGCTCGTCCGGGCTGCCTCTCGCTGAGGCTGGGCCCGCCGGCTCACTTGCTGGCAGGAGCAACGGCGCGTCGCCTCTGCCTGGGCCGGGCTGCCCCCAGGTCTTCATCCTGCCCGTGTGTGCCTCACTGGCACGCTCTCTCCTCGCAGCCCCCATCTGCCTGACTGACTCTTTCGAGGGTGAGTCTCAGCTACTTCCAGGTGGCCCTGCTCGACCCCCCCCCTTCGGGTGTGTGTCAGGGACCCCTTCCAGGGAAGACTGAGGCATCTCAAGCTTCTCCGCCACAGCCCTTGCAGGCGCTGATGACATTTTGGAAATTCAAATGGAAATGGAGGCAAACATATTCCATGTCCTCTGAAAAACAGTTAACCTAAAAATTCTGAGGTCCAGGTGGAAGCCTCACATGTCCCCACAGTCTCAGTGAAAATGTTTGTGATGATACAAATTTTATTGGTTTGTACCCAGTTTGGTTTCAAAATTGCTGAAATGTGTTGAGCCTGAGACTCTTAACATTTATTGTAATTACTCTTGAAATTCACCATGTGAAAAAAGGGGTGTTGAGGGGAGGGCAGACACTGCGAAGGTGTCTGCGGTGTGTGAGGCACATTCTTTCCTTGACAGCTGACATACTCATTTAGAGTGAAATATTTTGAGGGGGAAAAAAACGCCCCTTTTAAAATGGGGGTTTAAATATTAAATATGTTGGCTTTTGTATGGTTCCCAGAGGGGACTTTCTCTCTTCTTGGTGCTCCTGACCTTGCATGGTTTGCAAGCTTGACCTGCAGTAAGGCCACTGTGTAGCTGCCACAAATGCATGTGAGTGTGTTAATGCCACAGTCTTCCCTACTGCTGGTGGGGTCTCTGCTGAATGAACCAGGGTTTGAGCTCTAGGTGAGACAGAAAGTGAAAGCCACAGTTGAACAATCAACTGTGATCTTGTTTGCCAGGACACTGGATTTATACTGACCTGTGACAGCTTGAGCTGGACACAGGAATTTCATTCTATTCTGTTCTATTTTTTTTAAAGATTTATTTATTTAGGGGCCTCCCTGGTGGCGCCATGGGTTAAGACACAACCTATAAAGCTGTCTGCAGCAGCTGCAGCACGAGTTCAATCCCCAGCAAGGTACCTTCCATATGGCGCAGCAGACCTCCTGACTCGCCCACTGCTCCCCTCAGCAGTATATTTCAGTAGATCTGCCTGTTCTGTTCCCCACTCTGTCTCTGGTGAGTCCTCTCAGCCCCCGCACCTCTGGCCTGTGCCCCAGTTTTTGTATGCATAAATCTTTTAAAAAATTATGTATACAATAACTGGGGTGTAGGCCAGAGAGGGGGGTGAGAGGATTCACCAGAGACAGATGGGGGGCAGAACAAGTAGACTGAAACACTGCTGAGGGAAATAATGGGGAGACAGGAGAGGTCTGCTGTGCCATGTGGGGCAGCTCCCTGGCCAGGGATCAAACTCGTGCTGCAGTGGCTGGTGATAGCTTTATAGTACAGCGTCTTAACCCCTTGCACCCCCAGGGAGGCCCCTCTGTTCTTTTTTTTCTTTTTGTAAAGGCAATTGAACTAGTCATAGGGAGGAGCTTTCAGTTATATAAAATTTTGTTTTATGAAGTATCATGGCTCCATTCATTATTTTGTTCTGCTACTCCCATAGGTGTAGAAAACTTTTGGGACTCTTACATTTGGAAGCTGGAAGGGCCCAGACTTTGAAGTTGTGTCTTGTTTTAATTAAAGCTATATACAGCTGTGGATTAAACAGAATAAATTTATAAATTTAAAAATGAAGAAAAAGGGCTAAAGATGTTTATTTGGGTTTAAAAGCTAGCTGGAACACAGGTTCAGGCTAGAAATCCAAATCCCTTCACTAAACAAAAAATGAGGTGACCTTGACATTAATTCCCATTGCTGCTGCTCTGCCCTCGCCTGCTTGACTAGCAGGTGGCCATGTTTCATCCTAAAATGTTTCTCTTTTTTTTTTTTTAAGATTTATTTATTTTTATACAAGAACCAGGGTACAGGCCAGATGTACAGGAGGGTGGGAGGATTCACCGGAGACAGCGGGGAACAGAACAGGCAGACTGAAGAAATACACTGCTCAGGAGAGCAGCCTGCTGGCTGGGATCGAACCTGCTCTGCAGAGGCTGTGAACAGTTCACAGTGTGGTGCTCAAACACTCGTGCCACCACAGAGGCCTTAAAATGTTTTTCTTTAACCACAATGGAATTCTTAAGACTTTTTAAAAATTACTCTTCCCCTGCCAAGGAGCAAGGAGGTAATTTTACCAATGGAGTTTTCATCAGCCTTTGTTACTGGTCCTGATAATGATAGGGAGTTGTGTATATTATGGAAAATGTGAAAAGTAGCATAAAATAGAATGAACAGTATCAAAAAGTAGTCTTATGACTTAGCACGTTTCCTTCCTAGTTTTTTCCCCAATTTGCAATTGTGAAATAGAATGCCTGTGTAGAAGGTAGGTAGTAGCTCGAGAATTATAAAATGAGCTTCCATTAAATAGGTAAGAAATGTAAAATCACATCATAGCATGATCTTCCTCTATAAGGAAGCCTCTATATGGCTGTCACTAAATTTTTTTCTTTGCTCCTCACTACATATCCTACGTATGTATCACTGTATATATCATTAAAATGTGATTTTAATTTTGTCGTATTTAATATTTAAATAAATCATGTTCTGTTTCTGTCATGAACGTCACTCAACAGTATGAAGGCAAGACTAGTCCACAATTTGGATGCAGCTTGAGACTTTTCACTGTTGTATAATATTCCACTCGATGTACAGTTGTTGTTTACATTGCGTTCTCACGCATAAGGTTAAGGAGAGTATGCTTACATCATCATTAAAATTTTATATTCTGCTTCATCATTAACATTGCAATATAAGTACTTTCCACATCATTAAAACCTATTCAGTGTTACTGTATCTGTCTAGATTTTACATTTAATTTTGTATATATTGGGGGGGGGTTTATTTAGATAGTTTCTAATCATTTAACTGTAAAGTGTTGGTGAACATTTTTACACATAAGAGACTTTTATCTGAATTTGAAAACATTTCCTTAGGTCATTTCAAAAAATAAAACTATTATTTCCATTGAAAATGTAAGTATTTTAAATTCAAAGTTCCTTGCACAGGGGTTGTGAACTTATTTCTCAGGAATAGTGAGGACAGATTTCCCAGTCTCACTAACATTTTAGTCTATCTAGTTTCCTCTTCAGGGCTCTGGACACAAATTCCCCCCACGCTCTGCAGCTCCTGTTTCTCCCCGGGGCCTGCCCCTTCCCCGTGGGCTGTCGTGGCTGTTCCCACTTGACTCTGCTCCCACAGGTCCCCTCCTGGTACCCGAGCTTGGCCACCTGGGCTTTTCTATCCTCCCCTTTGGCCACTTGGCAGAGATTTGCTGTTTTGCTACTGATGGCCACCAGGCGGCGCCGTCCCCCGTTATTTTTCACATGGTCCTCACTGCCCTTCTATTGCCCTGAAACACTTACTGCATCTTAATTCACAGTGCAACCCATACATTATTCCGAGCTTGGCCCTTTCATCTCGTTCCTCTTGCCGTTTCCAGCCTTACTCTCCACCTTTTCACCCCTCCTGGCGCTTTACCTTACCCATCCCACTGCCATCATCATTCTGCGTTTTCCACCCACATTATCCCTCCGGGCCGCAAGGCGGCGTCACCCGCTCCACCCGCGCCTTCATTACGCCACCGGGAGCCAGTCTGCGTGGCCACTTCCGGTCAAGCTGGCATTTCTGGCCTCGATTTTCCCACGATACCACCCCGGTCCACAAGGCGGCGACACTCGCACTTCGCGCCGCTTTAATTCACCCCTCCAGGAGCCGCTCTTTGCGCAGCCACTTCCAGTCCCGCTTGCGTTTGTGGCCGCGATTTTCCCACGATACCACCCCGGTCCACAAGGCGGAGACACTCGCTCATCTCACCGCTTTATTTCGCCCCCAGGAGCCGCTCTTAGCGCAGCCACTTCCGGTCCCGATTGCGTTTGTGGCTGCGATTTTCCCACGATACCACCCCAGTCCACAAGGCGGAGACACTCGTTCATCTCGCCGCTTTATTTCGCCCCCAGGAACCGCTCTTGGCGCGGCCACTTCCGGTCCGGCTGCTGTGCAGGGCTGAGATTTTCCCACGATACCACCCCGGTCCACAAGGCGGAGACACTCGCTCATCGCGCCGCTTTATTTCGCCCCCAGGAGCCGCTCTTTGCGCAGCCACTTCTGGTCCCACTTGTGTTGTGGCCGCGATTTTCCCACGATACCACCCCGGTCCACAAGGCGGAGACACTTGCTTTCTCGCCACTTTGTTTTGCGCACCCCCACCATGAGCCGCTCTTTGCGCAGCCACTTCCGGTCCCACTTGCATTTCGGGAAGAGATTTTCCCACGATACCACCCCGGTCCACAAGGCGGAGACACTCGCTCATCTCGCCACTTTATTTCGCCCCCCAGGAGCCGCTCTTGGCCCGGCCTTTGACGTTCGGCCTGGAGCATCCTGGGAGTCTCAGAATGATGACGTCACTGCCAAGGGCCGACTTAAAGGGCCGATACAGCAAAAGGCTGATAAAGGATTTGCGGGAGGACTGAAAGCGCCGCCCGCCGTGCGGGACAACGGCAGGAGCCGAGACTAGTCAGGCCTGCGCGCCGCGACGCAGGGGAGGGCAGGAGGCTTGACCAGCAAAGCGGACAGAACAAATGATGGCAGGAGAGGAAATCTGTCCTCATAAGTTCACAACCCCTCCGCAGGGAACTTTGAATTTAAGATACTTACATTTCCTTTTTTTTTTTTTTTAAGATTTATTTATTTACATAATAGCTGGAGTACAGGCCAGAGGCGCGGAGAGGCGAGTGAGTATCCAAAGACAGAGCTGGGAGCAGAACAGGCAGACGAAACACACTGCTGAGGGGCGCAGCGGGGAGCCGGGAGGGGTCTGCTCGCCATGTGGGTCGCTCAGAGGCCGCGGAGATCCAACCTGCGCTGACAGAGGCTGCGGACAGCTTCACCGCGCTGCGCTCGACCCGCTGCGCCCCCAGGGAGGCCCTAAAATACTTATATTTTCAATGGAAATAGTAATTTTTTTTTTGGAATAGACCTAAGGAAATGTTTTCAAATTTAGATAAAAAATCATGTGTAAAAATGTTCACCAACACTTTATTTAAAGTAAAATGATTTGAAACTAAATAAAAACCGCCAATATATACAAAATTAAATGCAAAACTAGATACAGTAACACTAAACAGTTTTTAGTGATGTGGGAAGTACTTATATTAGTGTTAAATGTTGAAAGTGGAAAATTCTAGCACTGATGTCATTCCACCACAGAAGGAAAATATTAATGAAACGTCCTCTCCTAACCCTTATGTGTGAGTAGAACACAATGTAAACAACTGCATCGAGTGGCCTGTTATACAGCAGTGAGAATAAACAGTCTCGCTGCATCCAAAATGTGGACTAGTCTTGCCTTCATACTGTTGAGTGACATCCGAGACAGAAACATGAGTTATTTAAATATTAAACACCACACAAAATTAAAATCACATTTTAATGATACATGCAGTGATACATACCTAGAATATGTGGTGAAGAGCAAAGAAAAAAAATAGTGACAGCCATATAGGGGCTTTCTTATGGACGAAGATCATATGATGTGACTTTATATTCCTTGACCTATTTAATGGAAGCTCATTTTATAATTCTCAAGCTACTACCTCCCTTCTACACAGGCATTGTGTTTCACAATTGCAAATATTGGGGAAAAACTAGGAAGGAAACGTGCTAAGTCATAAGAGTACTTTTTGATACTGTTCATCCTATTTCATTCCACTCTTCACATTTTCCATAGTATATACAACTCCCTATCATTATCAGGACCAGTAATAGAAGCTGATGAAAACTCCATTGGTAAAATTACCTCCTTGCTCCTTGGCAGGGAAGAGTAATTTTTAAAAAGTCTTAAGAATTCCATGTGGTTACAGAAAAACATTTTAGGATGAAACATGGCCTCCTGCTACTCACGCAGGCAAGGTAGAATAGCAGCATTGGGAGTTAATGTCAAGGCCACCTCATTTTTTTCTAGTGAGGGGGTTTGGTTTCTAGCCTGAACCTGTGCTCTGCTTAGCTTTTAAACCCAAATAAATAATTTTTGCCCCTTTTGTTCATTTTTAAATTTAGAAATTTATTCTGTTCAATCCACAGTGTATATAGCTTTAATTAAAAATAAAACAGTGAAAACAAGACACTACTTCAAAGTCTGGTCCCTTCCAGCTTCCAAATACAAGAGTCCTGAAAGTTGTCTACACCTATGGGAGGAGCAGGACAAATTAATGAATGGGGCCAGGATATTTCATAAAACAAAATTTGTATAACTGAAAGCTCCTCCCTGTGACTAGTTCCTTGCCTTTACAAAAAGGAAAAGAAGAATAGAATAGAGTGGAATTCCCGTGTCCAGCTCAAGTTGTCACAGGTCAGTATAAATCCAGTGTCCTGGCAAAGATCATAGTTGATAGTTCAACTGTGGCTTTCACTTTCTATCTCACCTAGAGCTCAAACCCTGGTTCATTCGGTGGAGATGCCACACCAAGGTGGGTTTTTTTTAATGCTCTGTTTTATGAATGTTCCACAATAGGGAAAAGTAACACGTCAGGGGGGACTCACTACCTGTATGCAATTTATTTTATTTCATTGCAGTTTGGGATAAAGTATTTCTCTCAAAATGAGAAGATACTTGTGTGGTGGAGCCACGAATGAGATTATCTTCAGAGGCGATGATAACATTGATCATGGTTTTTATTAACACGGATTCATTTTTCATTTATGCGTCGGAATCAAAGCTCTGGCATCTGAGTGTCACTTACCTGAGCTTCCTGGTCACTCTGAGCTTCGTCAGCATCAGGGTGCTGTTCATTAGCCTGAAACAGAAAATGCGTCAAGGGATAGATTATATGAGCATTTTCAGGCAAAAGAGAAATGGCTCCAGCTGAAGGTTCAGGGTATTTCTCTTAGGAAACGGTTTTTATAAAGATCACAATTGTAGAGATCTCCCACCGTCCTGCTTTGGGGAGCACTCCGTGTCCCTTCCCAGTGACCTGACGCTACACCCCAGGAATCCTACAGGCCCAGTTCTCCTTCCATTGTTACCCAGCATGACCCGGTCCCTCGGGTTCTCAGACTCACCGCCCCACAGCTGTGCAGCTTCTACCAAAGGGAGCTGCTCCCATGGGCGAAGGTCTCGGCTCCTGGAGAGGGGCTCCCACCTGGTCGGTGTCTGAAATCAGAGATGGGACAGCTCTGGACTCGGGGAGCACTCAGAGCTACTGGGACTTC
This sequence comes from Talpa occidentalis, assembly GCF_014898055.3. Lineage (NCBI taxonomy): Eukaryota > Metazoa > Chordata > Mammalia > Eulipotyphla > Talpidae > Talpa > Talpa occidentalis. Next base: position 35,812,988 of record NW_023601104.1, on the reverse strand, counting down.
ACCAGAAGAAAGTGGCGGCAGGAAACAGTGGTTGACACACCTGGAAGGGGGGTACAGGGCAGACCACCAGAGAAGAGGCGATGCTGTGCTTGGGGTCAGAGCTGAGTTTTGGGTACCAGCAGCCTCAGGTACCCACCATCATCTCCGCCAAGGCCCCCAGACCCCCAGAGTCATAAAGTCAGTGAGTTGTCTGCACTGTCCGGGAGAGGAGCCACGCTAGCAGAGTCTTCCAAAGATAGGAGGGTCCCCACTTGGAAGTGAGGTGTGCAAATCAGCTGCTCTTTCAGTTCATGACATTGGGGACAGGGAAAGAAAAGAGCAGGGGAGAGGGAGAGCCTTGGGGGTGCAGTGAAGGGAGCGGGGAGGAGGGGGGAGGAGCCGGGCAGGGGTGAAGTGTGCAGGGAGGGCCTTGAAAGATGGGGCCGGTGGGCCTTGTGTGAAGGCGCAGAGGCCAGCGGGTCCTCCAGGCCTGCGACCACCTTCGCGGTTCCGCTGCACCCCGTCCCCCACACCCCCTCCCCGGCGCGCAGAACCTGTGGCCTCCGGAGCGGCTATTTCTCCAGCCCTTTCTTTGGAGGCTTAAGGTAAAGGCGAGCCCGCTGCCCTCAGGGGCTCCCCGACAGGGGGAGATGACAGGAGACAGGACTCTGCAGGCCAAACACCCGACAGAGGGAGAAGGGGAGACGCTCCCCAAAGACATGCATTCCTGAGCAGCACTTGGGGTCAGCGGTCGAGGAGGCGCCGCCTGATACCCTGATACTCTCAGCGACACATGCTCTCCCGCCTCGGGTCACACTGGGGTGAAGTAGGGACACCCCCCCCCCCAGCTGCGCACACCCGGGCACCCGCTCTGCCCTCCCGCTGCTGGGCCTGGGCGGGAGGGGGCTCAGCCGGGAATGTCTACAACGTGCGCCCCGAACTCCACCCTAAACCCGCGGGAGGGAAAACAGCCCATGGGACAGAGGGGAGCCCGACCCGGGTGCGCCCTCAGGGCCCCCAGGAGCCGGCAGCGAGCCCGCGGCTCAGGGCCGACCCGACGGTGCGATCCTCCGGGCCCGACATGAGCCCCGGAGGCCCTGCGTCCAGCCCTTCCCCGCCGGGCCGGCGGCCCCTGCGCACAGCCCGCGGCCTGGCCTCACAGGGGAGAGGGACGCGCTGGGGGAGCGGCCCTGTCGGCCTGGGGGGAGCCACCGGCGAGGGAAGAGGATGGGGAGAAGGGGGGACGTCGTGGCTGGGGGGGCGTGGTGGCCTGGGGAGCACACCCCGCAGTTTCCCCGTCCCCTGCTCCCAGCCACACACCCGGCGCAGGTTCCTTCCGTGTGGGGGCCCCGCAGAGGCGGGGTTCAGGCGCTCACCCCCACCCCAGAGCAGGAAGTGAGTCCAAGGGGTCCCTCAGGGCGGCCCTGCCTTCCCGTGTCTCAGCCTCCGCTTCAGCCTCGGCGCCCGGGAGCCCGCGGGAGAGACGCGGGGGGGGGGGCGCTGAGCCGCAGTACCTGGGCCCCCCGCGGCCTCTCGAGCTCCGGGCGCCCTGGGGACCGACCTCGTCGGCAGGAGGCCGGGCTGGGCGGCTGCGGGCCAGTGGCTCTGCAGTGGAAGTAGGAAGGAAAGCTTGGCGGGCGCCCCCCGCCGTGCCCCCTTCTTGTCCCGGCCGCTGCTGTCCTGGCCCCGCGCAGACGGAGCCGGGAGGCCGAGGCGGCGGAGCCCAGCGGCGCGGGGAAGGGTCCGGCCGAGCGGAGGCCGCGGAGGGGGCGGGCGCGGACGGGGAAGCCGCCGACTCGCTCCCGCGCGGCCCTAAACGCGGCTGCTCCAACCGGGATCCCCGCGGCCGCCTCCGTTCCCGAAAACGCCGCCGGCGCCGCTTGGACCCAGCCCTCGGGCTCCGGACCCCGCGGCGCCGACGGCCTCCTGCGCTCTCCCCCCGTGTCTGTCTCGGGGCGCCCTTGGCACACCCCGCTTCCCTTCCGAGAGCTCGCGCGCGTCACCCGAGGCCCCGACGCCGCGTCTCCATGACAGCCGCGGGCCCTGGCCCTGGGGAGCCCGCGGGCGGGTGCCGGTCTCAGGGGATCGCGTCCCTTTCACGCCCACGGAGCCGCGTCCGGGGGAGCGAGTCCTGCCCAGCGCGGTCCTCGGCGTCCAGGACCCCTGCGCCAGGGCGGGTCTCCGGGGAGGGGCTCCCCTGCCTTCCGGGCTCAGGGGGCCACGAGCCTCCCAGAACCCTCACCCGCCCCCGCCCCCCTGCTTTGGCCCCGGAAAGCTCGGCTGAGGGCGCGGCTGCTCCTTCGTCCCCAACGCAGCGCCCGCCCGGGCCCGGGAGCCTGACCGGCCCGCCCTTGGCGCGTCTGGGGCGCGAGCTGCCGCGGTTCATCAGGGGCCCCCGCGCCTCTCCGCGCCCCAACATGCCTTGGTGACTGTGCCGAGAGCCCGCGCCCCCCGCTGCCCTTCTCGGCCCTCCTCGCTCCCCTCCTGGCCGCCCTCCTGAGACGGGGCGGGGGTCCCGCGTACTTGCTCGGGCTCCGGCCCCCCGAGTGGACTCGGTCTGGAAGGCGCCGGCGGCCGCGCCCGTGTCTCGTCAGCCCGTCTCTGAGGGCGACCCCGCCATGGCGGTGGGCCTCGGCCACAGCGGACGCCCCGCGAGCGACACCGGGGCTCTCCAGGGAAGACGCTTCTCGGCGCGGCGCCCGCCCCGCTGGCTCCCAGGCGCGGCCGGGCCGCCGGGGCGCAGCCGCCTCCCCCGCGTGGGGCCGGTTCCCGAAGGCGCCGCCCCGGCCCCGCGGACACACCCCACGGCGGCGAGGGGGAGGAGGGGCGGGGGCGAGAGGGCGCTGCGCACCAGATGGCTCCCTCCCTGCCGCCCCGGGGCCCTTCTCCCTCCGGAGACCCGGCGGCGCCCCAGTTCTGCCCTCCTCGGGGCCGCGCTGGCGGCGAGACGAGCTTGCGGGGCTGCGGACGTCAGGGGCGCGGCACGGGGTCTGTCACCGTTACCGTTTTCGAACTGGGGCGCCCCAGACGTTTGCGGGGAATCGTTCGTCACGGCGGTGGGGGATCGGCCGAGCCCGCGAGGTGACCGGCGAGGGCTGGACGGAGCAGCTGGGACGCGCCCGAGCCGCGCCCGTCGGGCTGAGGGCGCCGCGGGCCGCTGTGTGACCTGGGGTCAGCGACTCAGCCTCTCTGGCGCTCGCGCCGGCCCCGCCCCCGCGGGCACGCCCCGCCCCCAGCCCTCCTCGGGCCTCTGGGAGTTGTAGTCTCGACGACGCCGGCGGGCGCAGCGCCTTCTGGGAGTTGTAGTTCCAGGCTGAGGACGCCTCCCGGACGTGTCGCCCACCCGCGCCACGGCGGGACGGGGGTCTCGGGGCCGAGGAGAAGCGGCCCGAACTCGCCGCGTCCGGCTTAGGCCGCCCAAAGCCCCCGGAGCGGGACCCGGACTGGGAGGGCGCGGCTGCGCCGAGTGCGCGTCTGTTCCCTCGCGGTGCAGAAGCGAGGCGACCCCCGCGCCGGCCCCTCCCCTCCCCTGCCCACCCACCCGTCCTCTCCCAGACGCCCGCTGCGCCCCCCGGGAGGAGAGGGGTGCCGCCCGAGGGCGCGGGCCACACCCGGCCTGTGCCCGAGCCCCTGCGCGATCTGACCCTCGCCCCGCGTGGCCGCTGCTGCCCTGCGCCGCCCTGGCCTGGCCCGCTCCGCGCTCCCCTCGAAGCCCCGCCCCGGCCTGGCCCCTGCTGCCCCGCGTGCGCCCCCGCTCCGCCAGCTCCGCACGGAGCCGCTGCTCCCGGGATAAAGGGCACCGGCTCGGGTTTCCCTTTTCTGTCCTGCAGGTCCGGAACCGAGACTGCGGCGGAGCCGCCGGGAGCAGGACGCACGGGCTGCGGCCCCGCCGGACTCTGCAGCGGAGAGACTGGCCGCGCCGGCACCCCAGCCCCGGGAGCTGGAGGGCGGAGACAGCGCGGCCGCGGGGTGGGGGGTGGGTGCGGGGATGCGGACCCGGGTCCTCCAGAAGCCGCCGCTTTCGGGGCGCCCCGCTGCCGCAGCACCGCGTGGCCCACTGGGCGCAGGTCCGCCGCGGCCTCCCTTGGCGCCATAATCACAGCAGGACCCCCAACATCATCTCACCAGTCACGTCCACGTGGTGGGCAACTTCTGAAGTCAAAAACATAACCAGCCACCCCTCCCCCAGGGACCGAGTCCCCACCAGGTACTAAGTACCCCCAGAAATACCGAGCCCCCCCAGAATCCTCCCAGGGGCTCTCCAGGCACCACTGTCTGTGGTCCCCTGGCCGCCTCTGCCCTATTTCCGGGTAAGTCCCGGTAAGTGAGGGTTCGTGTGAATATTCGCTCATTTGCCTGAATGTGCCCCCACACAGGCGGCCACGTTCATTCTCTTACACCCTACAAACGGCGTACCCCGAGGTGCCCACAGTTTGGGTACAATGTCAACGGCCCTGTGTCTAGGACAACAGGTCCACACAAAAATCCCACGTTTTAAAAATACCAATGAGATTTTCCAATTATACCGAAAAGTATAAAGCATGGTGCATTCCCTAAGCCAATACCTTTGACACTTTAAACAACACCAAGAAAAACAAGAGTTTACTAGGCTTTATAATAGATAACTGCTTTTGAAATAGGTCATGAAAATGTATGTTTCCAAATTTATCTGGAAATAAATTACCTTGCTTCACCGGTAAATACCTTCGCTTGCGTGTATAAGCAAAATCAGCTCTTAAACAGCCGCAGCGTCATCCCAACAGAGTGAATCTCTTCATATCCTTGTCCAGTCCATACTCAGGTTTCCTTGTTCTACCCCCCAAAAGTTTGAAAAACATGATTTATTTGAAAATAAGCACAAGTGATCTGCAGGTGTATAACTGGACGAGGAGAGCCCATACCTGGGAGGCCTCTCAGCTCAGCTCAGCTCAGGCACTGTTGGACTTTTTGCTTCTGGCCTGGCATCACCTGCACTGGCCCTGGCACACAGTAGGTCCTCAGAAAACATCTGGGGAAATGAGTAAGTGGGGAAAGCCCTGTCCTGGCCCTGGTGCCCAGCAGGTCAGGAATTGTGGGTTGTGAATCTCCCCTGTACTCTGGATGTCACCTGGGCTTCAGCACACAGTGGGTCCTCAGGAAGAATGAGTCCTGGAGTGAACGGATGAATGGTGAGCATCTACAGCACTAGCCCTGGGGGGCCCTCCAAGTCAGAAACCAAGCGTCCTGGTTTTTCCTGTGCACGGCCATTGGCACAAGGTAGGTTCTCACGAAGCCCCCCCATCCCCCGCAGCTGAATGCAAGTTCACCCAGCATCCACCCTAGAGTCCTCGAAGGTAAGAGACAATGCACAGTTTTCTCCTAGGGCCGCAGACACCATCTAGGTCTCAGCACACACTAGGTCCTTTAGAAATGCTGTGCTGGACTATTCAGCTGAAGGCACCCAGCCACGGAGCTCAGGGTCATAACCACGCAGTCCAGCTCTTCCCTCTGGCCCACATTTCCCCGCCCCTCCCTCTGCACACAGTGGGTGCTCAGGAAATGCCAGCTGGGTGGTTGAATGAGTGAAATGAGACCCCAGTTTCCAGGGGCAGATTTCACTCAGGCGAGAGCCAGGCCTTCCCCGCAGGAAGTCCGCGCCCTCTCCCGATAAGTGAAGGGGCTTTTCTTCTCTCCGGCTGCCCCTCACTTCGGCTTCCACATGAAGCTCCTTACCGGGGTGTTTTTCTCACATCGGCACCGGCGGGTCTGCGCCGGTCAACCCGACGGACAAACGCAAACACAGACGGGCACGTTGCGGCCCACAGTCGCCCTTTCTCCCCCTTCCAGCCTGTCACCGCCCTTGGTGACGCAGAACTTCCTGGGCCTTCCGCAGGCTCCTGTGCTCTCAGACCCAGTGTGCTGGGCCGGGCCGCGAGCGCGCCTTCCCTGCCGCTCCTGAGCCAGCTGGGAGGGCCGGAGGAGCCACCCCGCCGCGGAGCCGCCCCTGGACCTTAGGCGCAGCTACGAGGTTCAGCGTCGGAGGAGGGTCCTGGCATCCCCCAGCCAAGCAGAGCCGAGCGGACGCCGGCGGGACCGGAGGGCGCAGAGGGCGGCTCAAGCCGGCGCGCGCGCGCCGACCCCACCACCTCGCTTCCGCCGCCCGATCTCGGCGTCTCCCTGGGAGCGCGGCCGCCCGGACCCGCTAGACCCGCGCGCGAGGCGGAGCCAGGCAGGCGGCGGGCCCCGTGGCGGCCGCGTAGACGGCGCCTGCCGCCCGAACGCCCGCCCGCGAAGGGAGCGGATTTGGCTGCGGCACCCGGCGCGCGGTTCCGGGAGGCCGGAGTGCGTGGTCAGAACGAGCCGGTGGGACGGGCTGTGCGCGCAGCGTCCGACGCCAGGAGATTGTGAGCGCAGGCTTCTGGGGGAGGCGGTCAGCGCGCTCGCAGACACAGGTTGGGGCTACGCGCTCCACCGGTCGACCAGCTCTCCGCGGGGTCCGCGCCTCCTCCCGCAGCCCACCGGGACCCTCAGCCCACCCAGGTCTTCCAGCTCGCCCGGAACGCTCAGCCCACCCGTTAGTCCCGCAGCCCACCCGGAGCCTGGGGCGCCCAGCCCGCCCGGGGCCACCAGCCCGCCTGGACCCTGACCTGCTCGGGGACGTGCGCAGCCCGCGGGACGCTGCCCAGTGCGAAGCGCACATCTGCCGGGCCGGGTACCCCAGGGGAGGCAGCGGCTGCCCCGAGCCCACGTCCCGCTCCGGGGGGAGGGAGGGCCATGGTGGTGCCCAGTGTGGTATGAACGACCAGGATCCAGCCCCGCTCCTGCCCCTGCCGTGCCCGAAGGCCGGAGGTGCCGCCGCTGTTGGCCCAAGTCGCGGGGTCCGGGTCAGGGCCGGTGTCCGCGAGCCTGGGGGCCCTGGACATGGAACCGGGCTAGCAGCCGCGGTTGAGGAGGCCGAGGGGGCCAGTCGCGAACCTGGAGCCGCCGGCTGGGCGGGGGAGGCTGAGCCGGGCCGAGAACCTGGTGCGAGGAACCCCCAGAAAGGCCATGGCCGGGGGCCGCGAATTGGGGTCGGCGCCGCGTGTTGAAGCTGGACGACTGGGGCGGAGCCGCGAGCCTGGGGCCGGATCCCGGGATCCAGGAGCCGCTTGACGCGGGTTTCCAGCGGGATCCTGTCGGAGCCGCTCTCGGGGATGGCCGCGGCGGAGAACCGGACCAGCAGCGCGCAAGGCGCGGAGAGCTCCCCCGTCGGACGGCCGAGGCTGGACGGCCCCCAGCCGGTCCCACCTCTCACCGCACCACCCCCACCCCCCCGCGCGCCCGAGGTCGACCAGAGGCCCCGGTGCGCCCCGGCGCGGTGGGAAAGGGGTCGCGCGGCGGTCCGGAGGCCTGGTCGCTGCTCCAGAGGCCCGCGGGGGCCTGTGGCTCAGCCCCGCTCCTGGGCGCCGGGATTTTTCTGGCCCGAAATCTGCGCTTTTTACCGCCAGATTATAGGTGGTTCCTCTCTCCGCGCTGTGCTCGCGCATCCTCTAGTCCGCGGCTGCGCTCCCGAGGTCTGTGTGTCGGGGTCTCTCGAGTGCCTCGTTAGCGCGCGAGCAAGTTTGTTGATCTTTGGGCTCCACGCGGGCGTGTTTTCGCTGTTTTATGGGATGAGGTTGTCTTCACCCAAGAGAGCGCGCCGCAGAAAAAAAAATAAAGCACTCTCTGCAGGAGAAACGGCTTCGAGAAACTAACAAAAATGTGCTTCTTTTGTCTCGGCTCACTTGGCCACGCGGCCGGGCGGGAGGTAAAAGTCTCCTTGAGGCTTCTCAGAACGCAGTTCTTGGTTACGGGGTGCACTTGTGCCGTCGGGGCTGCTAGACACGTCGCTCATGACATGCTTTCACACCCAAATACCAGAAAAAGGGGGTTCGTCATCCCCTACTGACAGGCCTTTAGTCACGCTTAGGCTCCGCTCTATCGACTTTTCAAGGGGCTGCACAACCTGATTCCCGTTGGCTGTGGCGTGTCGCCCACTCACTGGGCGGGGCGGGGCCCCCCACTAACGTCTGAGCTTGTGTCTTGTGCCCAAACCCCAGAAGATGCGCCAGCGGGTGTGGAGCCGTGTTTCCAGTAACAGTGCACCAAGTGTGGGCAGTTGGCTCTCTGGAGCCGGTGGGGCGCTGTGCGCGAGGCTGTGCTCCTTTGCCCCGAACCTGGGGGTTGTGTGGTCGCGAGGAAGCAGGCGTGTCCGGAGGGCCTGTATCTCGTCCCCCATGTCGTTGGTGGTGTGATCGCGCTTTTCTGAGAAATGCGTTTTGGGGTGCTGTGCCCTTGTTCGCAAGATTCTGTGCGCCTTCTGTCAGTGGTGCTCCCGGTGTGTTCCTGCACGCCCACTGCTACTGGAATTGAGAACCCCGCAGTAATATGCGGGCTTCCTGGGGTTGCTCGTGCCCCCTTTAATGAGTGTGGCGGCTATGGAAGCGTCGGGGATTAGGTGCTGCCTGAACCTTGTGTGGGACGGTGCAAACTTTACGGGACCATCTTCCTAAGTACAGCGGGCCTGGCTGCTTCCCGGCCTTTTTCTCACCATGTGCCTTGCCCTTGAAGGTCCGATTCCTCCCAGTACCTGCTCCTTGACTCTAACATGTTTGTCTTCTGGGAATACAGAGCCTGTGGAGCCCCTTGAGTGCATCCCAAAAATGCTTGTCTGGAGCAGAGGCTGGACAGTTAGGTGGTCACTGACCTGCTTGCCAAAGGAAGTGAAGGACTTGTGTGGCTCTTTATGGTCTACTCCCCATTGGTGTGGGGGTCCTAGGTGAGTTGGGCTTGTGCCCAGTACCTGCTACCCCTGGGGCATTGGATACCCCTGGTTGTAGTTTGGGAGAGCCCAGAGTTGGGTCTTGGGGAGTGTTCCCTGAATGCTGTGAGAGTCACTTTGAATTGGAACTGGTGCTCCAGCACACAGGACTGGTTCTCTAGCTTTTGGAATGAAAGTGCCACCTTTGGAGGCCTTTATGTGGTGGTGTGAGGGGCAATACAAGAGATGGGTGCTCTTGTATTGTAGGCCCTGTGGGGCATGAAGAGCTAGCAGGCCCTGGGGCAGTGTCTTGTCACTGAGCTCTGGCTGCCCTGGCCCTTGTTGGTGGTACCAGCAGGGTGTGTGGCAGTGATGGTAACCAGAGGCCTGTGGGGGGGCCTATGGTGTGTGTGGCCTCTGGGCATCAGGCTGATGTGTGGCTGACTTGAGTAGTTGTTGGCAGTGCTTTCCCCATGATGGGGCTTGTAGCTGGTGCCTTTGCAACTCTGTGGGGTTGGTTGTGGGTTGGGTGCTGCAATGTGTGGAGCTTTGTGGGCTGAAGCAGGTCAGTCCCTCTGACTTATACCTGGTGGGTACATGGCTCATGTTGGCTGAGTGTGGGGCCCCACCATGGGGTTGTTGTAGCACTTGAGTGGGGAGGGGCAGTAGGTTGTGCTAGAGCTGGCCAAGGAAGGTTTAGCTGGCTCACCTTGCTGCAGTGGTCACTGCTGCCAGAAGTGGGCTTTGTCCTACATGGCTGCTCCCCTCCCTAAATAATGCCCCCACATTAGGTTCTCTCCCACAGTGGCTTGGAGTGTTGGTCAATGGTGGCAGGGTTGGTGCCTACAGCTTTGTCCCAGCCCTGGGTGCTGTGGTTTTCTGGCCTTATAATGTGCTGTTTTGTCACCATGGGTGCTGGTGGGCTCTGCTTCCTCTGTGGCAGCCTTGGGTGCTCTCTGTCCTGTCTGCTGTCAGATGCTTCTGTGTGTGGGGACTCTGCTCTTCAGGCTGTGGGGGCTAGTTTGAGGGGCAGTGTAGATGTTGGCTCTCAGCTGTCCCTGTTTGCTGTCAGTGCTCCTTGCCCTTTGAAGCTGTGTACTTTTGGGTGCTTGAGGCTGTGGTTTGGGCTTCAGCTCAGTTAAAATGGTGGGTGCTCTGCCCAGGGCAAAGAGGGCCCCCACAGTGCTCCTGCATCTCTTTCCCATACCGGTGGTGAGTCCAGGGAAGTGTGTTCCTTCCATCTGCCCCCTGTGTGCCTTCCTGCTTCACTCATGAACAGTTTGGTTTGTTTACCCCCTTGGAGACTCTCAAGCCAGGGGTGTGTGACTATGCTCTGTGAAGGAGTCCAAGTTTGGCACAAGCTTGTTACAATAAGGGTCAGATGTAGCTCCTAATCACCCCCCCTTGTTTTGGTGGTTGCTTGCCTGAAGTCCCATCCCCACAGGCACAGGACCCACCAGCACCTGACAGGAAGCGCAGCCATTTTGCAGAGCTTGGTTTGGAGGGGAAGGTGGATGGCCGGCCCAATGGACACAAATAGGAGTCTGTTCCCCAGCCTCTACCTCTTCTGGGCTCCTGTCCCCGCAGCACAGCCAGTTGCTTGGCGATGGCCAGGATCTGCTCCTGCTGTGTGTTCTGCTCCCGCAGCTCTAGTGCTGCCTCGGCCAGCAGTCTGCTCTTTTCCTCCTCCAGGGTCCAGGAGGCCTGCCCCTTGGAATTAGTGCTCTGGCCTCTTAGGCCATCCTGGTTGCTGCAAGTCAGGGGTGGTACAGCCTCTGGGCCGGGCTTATGTACCAGGATGTCCTACAACGCCCCTCCGGGGTGGGGTGTGCTCGGTCTGGGATCCAGATGGGGCCGCCTGGGTCGTGGGTCCCTCCTCCCCCCGCTGGATTCCAGCGGGGGAGGAGGGGCCTCCTGCTGCTGCTATGCCCTGTTGAGGTCGACCAGTTGGCCGGCCCAAGCCCTACAGCCGGGTTGACCAGATGGCTCATTCTTGCCTGCCACAGATGGTGTTGCGGAATGGTTGGGATGGGATGGGACGGGATGGGACGAGACGGCGGAATGGTTGGGATGGGATGGATGGGATGGGATGGGATGGGACGGGATGGGACGAGACGGGGCGGAATGGTTGGGATGGGATGGGATGGGATGGGACGGGATGGGACGAGACGGGACGGGATGGGGACAGGGCGTGGGTCGGAGGGTGATGGGAATACAGCGCCCCCATTCAGATTTGTGTCCTTTCCCTGAAGATGCCTCTTCTTGTTGGGGTGCACTCCCCAGAAGCGCCACGGGGAGAGAACCCCCCCATTTCAGACTTGCATGTCCTCATTTCTCTGGCAAACCAGGAAAAGGCCTTGGAATCCTGGTCAAGCGACATGAAGGGACTCCGTTTCACCATTTATTTGGTTTTGGTGTGATTAGAAAAATACTCATTCTCGCAGGTTTTCCCATAACCTTCGTGGAGTCAGGACAAGGGCGGGCCAAAATAAGGGGTACACGGTGTATATAAGGCGAACCTGGAATTCTACAAACGGAAAATCGGCCTAAAATGTCCACGAGACACACACACACTGGTCGTGATGCAGGCAGGCTGCAGCCATGGCTTCCAGAAAGCTTGGGAAAGCAGCTGAGAGGCCACAGTCCCTTCACAGAGCTGGGAATCAAGAAAATGACTTTTTAAGTCTAGTCATTGCGAGTTAGAAACAGGATGGTGTGACAAACGCCCAGCATCCAACTTAAAGGAGCTACCAAGGCTGGTTCAACTACTGTATAATTTGTAGTAAGAGAACACAAAGGATTCGACCTAAATATTGACACAAGGAGTAGAAAATTTTTACAAAAACAAGACCTAATAATGGGAAACAAATTGCAAAGCTGGAGGGAAATGGATATAAATCAATCCTGATGATGTTTCTTTGGAAAAAGCAAGAATAAACAGGTCAAAAATGCTTACAAATGAACCAAAAGGGGAAGGGTAATGGTAAAATTAAGGCAATAATGGGAACGGCTGAGTGGGAGGATTTTTTAGCAACAAAATCCACCATAAGGATGAATAAAAAATTGCAGCGGATACATGGGAGCCAAGAGTTAGCCCTCCCTCTCTCCAGGACATGATCCCTCAACAGCAGCCTCTTTGCAATGTCAATGTACAGGTTCTTAACAAGCAGATAAAAGGGTGAGTTAGTCCTCCGCTGTGACAGCAAACTCAACAGACACGAGACTCCTCCAGAAACTCTCAAGACGGGGGTTCAGTATCTGGAGACATATCACAGGTCAGGAAGCTACTAGCACTGTCCACTCCCCAAGCTATCTCTGTCCACCTTCTGCGAGGTCAGGCTGCACCTCCAGCCAGGGGCACCAGCGAATCCCTACCCCCCTTCCAGTGGGATAGAAAACATTTGCATTGACAATGACTTCGTTCAGGGACATGGGTGCAAGGCCTCACCAAAAGGTTAAATGCAGCAAATGTTCCGATGGATGTTGGGAGGGCACTTGGTCAGCCTCAGTGGCCTCTCCTGCTGCTAGCCCAGTCACTTCCTCGCAGACATGCAGAACCCTCGGCGGCGGTGCGGTGGTCAGAGGAAAAGCACCATGGGCATCCTGGTCAACACCAGGAACAGGAAGAGCACACAGACCACCAGGATGATGGTCATCTGCTGGGACACTCTGGGCCACTCCAGGAAACCTTGAGACAAAAGGGGGTGTGACAACGGTTGGGGGGGCACTTGCAGGAGGAGGGCTTTAGGCTCAGGGATAGCTAGGCCTGGCACGTGCTGAGCTGTTGCGATTTCAGCTGTAAGAGGACGCGACTGGGTGACAGGTGAAGTGACATCAGGCTCCGAGATTCTCTTTCCAGCTGCCTGAACCCACGAAGAACCCACCCCACCTGGGACAGCCACAGATCCCCACCCCATTTCTTGGAAGGGGGGCACCCACAGGGGGTGGCTGTGCCATGGGCCGGTGGACAGAGCCTGTGACCAAACCTCACTGGGGGCCAGCACTGACTCTGCCGCACCCTCCTGTGCGGGGTGGGGTGCGCTGGGGCCGCTCATCCCTCAGAGCTCAGAGGTAATGGCCCTGGCCCTCTCCCTCCACCTCGTCCAGCCCTCGCTCCTCGCAGAGCCACCTCGGTCCCCATCTCCCCTGTGCCCCTCCCCCCGACGTGCACAGGAGGCATCGAGGGGCCGTGCAAGCAGCAGCCAGGACAACCCTCGTCACCTGGACCCCTGCGGCCCTCCTGCAGCAAAGGCCATCGTTTCAGCGCCAAGGAGACCCACACCCATCAGCCCCTCCACCCCCTCCCTCCTCCAGCCCGCGGCACCCACACTTCCACTTGCACTCCCCCACCCCGCCCCCCACCTGCTCTGGCCTCTCCGGGAGGCCCCAGAACAAGCCTATGGCCCGGAGCTGCCCCCTGGAGTCATCTCCGTCCGCACCCCCGGGGCCGGCCTTTCCTCGCCCCCAAGTCCCTTTCTGACTTGAACCATCAGAGTCGGGTCGAGCAAGAGGCGGGGGACGCCTGCACTGGGCAAGCGGCCGTGGCCTCGGGGGTAGGGGGTGGACACGCGCCTGAGGGCAGCCCGTCCCCGCCTCACACCCAGGGCTTGTGGCCCCAAGACAGTCTTAAGGACGTGCTTGGCGGCGCCTCACCAGTTAGCAAGGGTGCCCGGGTGAGTGGGTGAGCGGGCCGTGGGCGGGCTGAGAGCCCTTGAGTGGGCGGCTGATGAAGGACAAACTGGATCCACACTTGGGGGGCACGCGGGAGCACGAGGTTGGGGTGAGGGGGGCGGGGGAGTGGACGGCCGGGTGGCGGTGATGGGCGAGGGACGGCCGGGTGCAGAGATGAGGGGCTACGGGCGGGGGGCCGCTACTCTGCCGTGGCCTCCTGGGCCAGCCCTGGGCAGACGGGGTGGGGTTCCAGGGCGGGCATCCGCGGAGAGGGGGGAGTCCCCTTACCTGGGAGTCCTCGGCACCGGGCCTGGCGCCTTCCTCCACGGAGCTCCGGCCTGGGGGAACGCGGCGTCCAGAGCAGGCAGGTCTGGGGGCACAGAGAGAGGCCGTGAGTGACCAGGCGGCTGGCGGTGCTCCGCTCCGCCCTCCCCTGATGCCCCCCTGCAAGTTTCAGGCTGGGAGGAGCGCGGGGGCCTGGGTGTCCTCGTGACTGCCCCTCACCTCCAGGACAGCCCCTCCCGGCTGCGCCGCGCCCCCAGCACACCCCAGCGGCAGAAGGAGGCCTCGGGACACTTGGGCGATGTGGGGGGCCTCCTGGCATCTATGTCTTTATTTAGGGTTCTAGTGTCTTTGTTTATTTTTTGTCTACTTGATCTGTCCATTGGTGTGAGTGGGGTGTTGAAGTCTCCCACTATATATGTATTTTCTTTAATGTCTGTTTTCAGAGCTGATAATAATTGTCTAATATATTTTGGTGCCCCTTCATTTGATGAGTATGTGTTGATGAGTGTTATATCTTCCTGATGTATTGTTCCCTTGATCATAGTGTAGTGTCAGTCTATGTCTCTTTTTACCTTTTTTAATTTGAAGTCTATTTCATCTGATGTAATTATGGCTGTTCCTGCCTTCTTTTTTGGTCCATTTGCTTGTAGAATTGTTTTTCAACCTGCTGCAGGGGGTCTTGTTGCCCCAGCCAGATAGGATACTGACAAGCAGAGAAGAAAAAGGGCCTCACACCATGGGGCTGAAGATCTGGCATCCCTTTGCTTTCTGTTTTTGGTCATAGAGAGAGAAAAATTTATTAGAGAGTATATTGGGCAGTGGATTGTACGTGTCAGCAGACTCTGGGTGGATGGCACGGAAAATTATCTATATAGAAATTAGTTATTAAATTTAAAAAAAAAGAAATTAGTTATTAAACAATTTGGCCCACTTGACAATGGGAGATGGTTTGTTGTGCATGCCTGACAAGCAATCCAGCACAACTATTATAGTAAGTCCTTCGTTACTTTTTTTTTTTCCTTAAAGATTTATTTATTTATTCATACAAGCACTGGGTACAGTCAGAAGCGCGGGAGCGTGAGAGAATTCACCAGAGCCAGAGCGGGGAGCAGAGCAGGCAGAAGGACCAAAGTACACTGCTGAGGGGAGCAGCGGGCAGCAGGAGAGGTCTGCACGCCATGTGGGACCCTCCTCTGGTGGCCGGGGAGCAGCCGGGATCGAACCAGTGCTGCTGAGGCTGCGGGCAGCTTCGCAGCCCAGCACTCAACCGCTGCGCCACAGGGGAGGCCCTCCTTCGTTACTTTTTTAGAAGTTACTTTTTACTTAGAAGTTTCCTAGGAAAGTTTTATATGAAGTTAACTGTGTTAAGGAGTTTCTAGGTAGAAAAAGTTCTGATAGGGCCTCCCCGGTGGCGCAGCGGTTGAGTGCTGGGTTGCGAAGCTGCCCGCAGCCTCTGCAGCACCAGTTCAATCCCCGGCCGCCTGGCGAGAGGGTCCCACATGGCCCGCAGACCTCTCCTGCTGCCCGCTGCTCCCCTCAGCAGTGTACTTCAGTCCTTCTGCCTGCTCTGCTCCCCGCTCTGGCTCTAGTGAATTCTCTCACCCTCCCGTGCTTCTGACTATACCCAGTGCTTGTATAAATAAATAAATAAACAAAAAACCAAGAGTTCTCCTCTAAAAAAAATAAAATTAAATTAAAAAAAAGTAACTTAAAAAAAAAAAAAAAAGTTCTGATAGCTGAGTAGCAGCTGGTCTCCGGCTGAAGGCCATATGAATAGAATAGTCTTTTGATGCTTAGGCTTTAGCTGATAGGGATGTACTGGCGGCTATCCACTGTCTTAAGTAATTGTCTAGCTGAAATAATAAGTTTTAGTGTCAGGTTTGGTTTTTTATCTATTAACCTTGATGGCTACCATCTAGCTGAAACCTGTAGAAGCCAGTAGTCCATGGGAATAAAATACACTGATTGTCTCTGCTTTACACATGATAATGCATTTTTTTTCCTGATTACTAAAAATGAATAAATAAAGACCTGCTGAGTCTCTCGGCAGAAGATACTACCACCTCACCAAGTGTCAGTGTCTTCTCATTCTATCTCATCCCCTTCCCTCAGCCCTTAAGTTTCAGCCCCTTACAGGTTGCCTAGGCCATCTGATCCTTTCAGGAACCCCTGACACGACATTTTGCCAGAGGCTGGTCCCCGGCACCAACCTTTTACTTTCAGTCCATGTTTATCTTTTGTGGTTAAATGAGTTTCCTGGAGATAGCAGAAGGTTAGATTTTGTTTTTTAATCCAGCCTGCTACTCTGTCTTTTTATTGATGAGTTTAATCCATTTACATTTAGAGTTAATATTGATATGTTGGCTTCTGTATTTGCCATTTTGTCTTTTTTTGTGATTTTAGTCCTTGCTTTATTCTGTTTTTTTTTTTTTAAGATTTATTTATTTATTTATTTATTTATTTATTTATACAAGCATTGGGTACAGTCAGAAGCACAGGAGGGTGAGCGAATTCACCAGAGCCAGAGGGGAGAACAGAGCAGGCAGACTGACAAAGCACAGTGCTGAGGGGAGCAGCGGGCAGCAGGAGAGGTCTGCGTGCAATGTGGGACCCTCGCCAGCAGCCAGGGATCGAGCCAGTGCTGCAGAGGCTGCGGGCAGTTTTGCAACCCAACGCTTAACCACTGCACCACCGGGAGTCCCTATTCTGTTCTTCTTGTTCATTCCTCTGTTGGTTTTGGCTTTAGGACTTCTTGTAGAATTTTTTTGGGTGGGGGTTTAGTAATGAATTTCTGGAGTTTCTGTTTGTCTGAAAAGGTCCCTATTTTTTCTTCGTAGAAGAAGGAGAGCTTTGCAGCATAAAATATTCTTGGTTGGCATTTGCTGTGTTGAAGTTTGCTGAATATGTTACTCCATTCTCTTCTTGCTTGTAATGTTTCTTCGGAGAAGTCTGAAGTTAACTTGATTAGTTTTCCCTTATAAGTTATATGTTTCTTCCCCTTGTCAGAGAATAGGTTTGTTTTTAACCAAGTAATGGTTTTCATTCATCAATAATACCATTTTTATTCTTTTAAATTTTGATCAATCTGATGGGGGAAATGGCATAGATTTTTATTATAATATGCACTTTCCTGGCCATTACGAAGTTAAATATTTTGCCTAGTTTTTTTTGGCTGTTGGGTATTATTTTTTTCTAGGAATTCCCTGAGTGTCTGTGGCCAGAATTTTTCCTATTGAAACTTTTTTTATTGAAGTAACATTGATTTACACATTGTGATCCAGAGGTACCACATCACATTTCCTAGACGCACTTCACCACACCATACATACCACCAAGGCACCCATAGTCCTCCACCTTAGTCCACTGGTTCTCTTCCACACTTTGATCTCCATCCTCCTTCTATCCCTCTGGTAACCTGAATTCTACAGACTTCTAGTGTTATCGGATTAGTTTTGATTGACCCTTTGTTTTGTTACTTTACAAGCCACATATCAATGAAATCATCGGATATTTGTCTTTTTCCTTCTGACTTCATTTAGCATTAGCCCTTGCATTTCCATGTTGTTGCAAATGGCAAGAATTTCTTTTTTTTAATTGCTGAGTAATGTTCCATTATGTATATATACCACATTCCATAAAGGCTGTACCAGTGTGCATTCCTACCAATAGTGTACAATGGTTACTTTTTCTCTATCTCCTTGCCAATACTTGTTTCTAGACCTTTTGATATGGACTATCTTCACAGGTATGAGATAATATCTAATTGCATTTCCCTGATGATAAATGATGATGAATATTTTTTCATGTGCCTGTTTCCCTCTGTATGTGTCCTTTGGAAAAGTGTCTATTTAGTTCTACTGCAATTTTTTTGATTGGGTTGTTTTTTTCTTTTTGTTGAGTTGAGTGAATTTCTTATAGATCGTGGATATCAGCCCCTTCTCAGATATGTGGTGTGCGAACATTTTCTACCATTCAGTAGGATTAGGATGTCTTTTCATTTTTATAGTTTCTTTCACTGTGAAGAAGCTTTTTAGTTTGATGTAGACTCAATTGTTTACATTCTCTTGTTATTCTTGCTGTTAGAGATGAATCCACAAAGACATAATTGAAGACAGTTTTGGGGAATGTTTGCCTATATTTTCTTCTATGTATTTATGATTTCAGATATTACATGCAAGTCTTTAATCCATTTCATGTTAATTTTTCATATTGGGTGAGAATGTGGTCTCATTTCATTCTTTTGCATGTGGATGTCTATTTGTTCTAGCACTGTTTTTTGAACAGACTTTCTCCTATGTATACTGTTGGCTCCTTTGTCACAGATTTACTGTCCATGTTGATGTGAATTTATGTCTGGATTCTCATTCTATTTCATTGGTCTGTGTCTCTTTTTGTCCCAGTACCATACTGTTTTAATAACTATAGTTTTATATGATAGTTTGAAGACTGGGGTGTGATTCCACCACTCTTCTTTTTTGTCAGGAATGCTTTGGTTATTTAGAATCTTTTGTAGTAGTGCCACAGAAATTTCAGTAATGTTTGTAAATTTATTTGAAGAAGTCCATTGAAGTCTTGAGAGGAATTACATTGAATCTGTATGTTGTTTTGGGTAAGATGACCATTTTTAACAATGTTAATTTTTCCCAACCCATGAATAGGGAATAATATCTTTGAATATTATTACCTTTATATTATCTTTGAACAGTTTAAACTGAAAGGGAAAAACATTCTATAACTATACAGTATGTGATAAGAACAGCACATTGGTTATAATATAAAACCTGTCTACACATAGCAATTAGTTGGAAAAAGCCATTAATTGTTCTGTTGGTTTATAAAAATGGTGTTCCAGATTTCAGTGTAAATTATTAACCTTCAATGCTTCTGTGTGGTAGGTGTCTTCCTTCTACTTTCTAGCTCTTCCACTCCAATCTGTGACATAATGTCTGCAATGTTTTCTCTGGGTCATCAATGTGACTACTAATATCATCACTTCTTCCAATGATCTGGTTGGACATGGTCTGAAATTCATCTTTCATCTGATGCAAGAATCTGTACCAATTTTGATAGCCAATTTTGATTGCAAAATGTAATATACCATAGAAACTTACATTAGATAATAATTATGTTGTTATTATTCAATAAATAACTATTTCACAGGAGTTACTTGGAATTCTTATTTTAGTGATGACAACCACATTTCTGGTACCTTGGTCAAAGAGATCTCCTTATACCTATTTTAGTTAATAGTCCCTTGCTTTATATTTCTCCCTTGCCAAATATATGGATAAATTCTTATAAAATGCAATTTTCAATCATCATATCCTTTCATTACTACAATGCTTTTTATTGTCTTTGACATTAAATTACATTTTAGGTTAGCATTATTGCTCTTCCAACCCACTAACTGCAAATAAGTTACACTGTTTTATTCCTCACATGCAATTTTTTCCCACCAATCAGAATTTTAGTTTTCACTAGGTCATATTCATAACATTTCTCATGCATGAGCTCTTTCTTTCTTTATTAAGTATAACATAAATTATTCTTTATCCAGTTTATTCATGCTCTATGAGTAGTGGTTGAGTATTAACTTATTTGGCTGAAGTTTTTTCACTAACTTTTATTATGGGTGTTATTTATTTATTTTTTAAGTGTTCAATATCTCCAAAGAAACTTAAATCACTTGAAGCAGAAGTGAATGTTTTTGTAGTTTATTAGCCTCTGCCTCTGGAACAGGTTTAGGTGACCAAGAGTGCTTCCTAAAATTCACTGACTTGTGATTTCCTGCTACTTGTTAAATGATGATTTTCCAAACATCTATTCCCTGAATCATTCAGGTCCAGGTGAAACAATCATTGTAAATTCTCATAAGACTCTTGAAATATTTTCCTGTTGTGAACCAAATAATGCCATCTTTGTTGTTTAATAAATCCCACTGGAAGACGACTTCTGGTCTATTCCCAAGTCCCCACAATATCCATTTTATCTACAGCTGCTAAATAACAAATGATTCTACTAGGTCACTTATTTATATTTAAAATTGCTTCATGCGTTCTCTGTTAGAGCCTACTTAACACTCTGAATAATCTGATACCTGATTCTCCTGTGGATCTGGTAAGCAAATGATTTCTACTGAAATATTTGACCTATCTGTTGATTTTACTTTCATCTCCTAATCCTTATTTCCATGGAGCTGGAATCAGTAGTTTATGTATACTGGTATATATGAAAGGAAAATTCAAACAGAGATGGGATTAAAGAGACTGATCTTTCCTCTTTCCCTAAAAGCGATGTGACATATACATTAGAGAGAAAGGTAAAATTTTAAGTGATATATATTTGTGAGAGGAACAGAGTCATATTTTAACAAAGGATAAAATAAGTTAAGTGTCTTTCTCTGGGTATGACTATATTGTAATAAAATGATAATAAATTAGTCTTCCACTGGATAAATATCAGCAAAACTAATTTTCTCTGTGTTTTGATGGGTTTCAATGAGATGATTTTTATGTCTGAACATGTAAAACAATCTTCTGTGGGGATTTAAAAGTTCTTCAATGTTTTATTGCAGCCTCTCTATAATGAAGCTTAAGAGTTCATCTTATATATAA
>NW_023601104.1:35771581-35792581 GCF_014898055.3 Talpa occidentalis | reverse complement strand
AGCACTGCCAAGCTTTGCTAGACCCTGCCCTTGGGTGCTAAGGGCAATCGTTACTTCCCCTACCACCCACCTTTTGAAAGTAAGACATACACACATACCATAAAAAATTCAGTATGTTGTTTTTTGAAAGGCTTCTTTTGGGAAGATTAAAACTCCATGTTGGTTTCCACAAAGCCAAGTCACTTTCTAGCAGTGTTAGTAGGAAAAAGGGTGGATAAACCCGGAGCTGATGGGGACTTCTGCAGCGCAGAACAGATGCTACAGATGAAATACTGGTGGGGGTTCCCGGGTGCAGGGGGAGGGCAGTCTTGGGGACAGGGCAGGGAGGGGCATTCAGCCCACCCCACTCAGAAGTAGTTGCTTCTCAGGCTGTAGGAAAAGGTCATTTGTTCCTCCCACATTCTACAAGCATCTATTAACCCATTATTATGTGGCAAAGCACCACAAGGGAAGAAAGAGGCTGCTAAAGGCTTCCAGGTTTCATCAAAATGCCAACCGACATTTGTGAAGTTCTTGGCAGTCTGCATCTGTTCTCACTTAATCCTAACCACAGGCCTATGAAACACAGCACTGTTAGTCTACTCTTAGGGTTAGAACCAAGGCTCAGGGACGCCAGAGCCCGGCTGTAGGGTAAAGAAAATGTCAGGCTTTTCTGCCCTTCCGCCATCAGGATAGATGATGGATCCTTGTCCTGAATGCATGCCTGATGGCGGGCACCTGGAATAGGGTGTGGGCATAGGTAGATGGGATTCAGCTGAGCTAAGACTGTGCTTTTAAGGGCGGCGTCACGGGGGGACGCTAGCAGCCCCAGCCAGCAGCAGCAGAACCTGAAGGAGAAGCCGAAGCAGAAGCAGAGAACGCCAGAGAGCCCAGATAGAGTGAAGACTTGCTGGGGCTGGGAGGCCTGCCAGCCTCCCAGCCCCCAGCCAGCACCCCTGCCTGCCATATGCCTGGTGAACCCCAAATAAAAACCTGCAAAACTACTGAGGACTCTGACTCCTCCTTTACCCGGTCTGCATGGGATCAGAAAACCTGCACTGTGCCCAGTCCTGCTTTACAATTGGCGTATGTCGGCAAGATCCATGCAGACGGGTATTGGAGCCCTCCGAAGACCTGGAGGGACTAAGGAGAACAGACTTTGCCTGTGACGACGCTGGAGGCACCATGGCGGTATAGAAGATGGATACGTCCACGAGCTACAGGATGAGACCTGGCGTGAAGGAGATGCCCGAAAGGACCAGCCAACGACACCGGAAATGACCAGCCAACGACACCGGATAGGACCAGCCAACGACACCGGAAAGGACCAGCCAATGACCCTGAGGCAGCAGGCCATTGCTGAAGCAGGGAGAGGCCAATGGACTGATAGACTGATGAACTGATGATTTTGGACTGACACTCCCGCCAGAAGGCGGAGGACCTTAGCAGGTTATGTTTATTTTTTGAGAATCTGGGGGTGGCCAGTGGGCCTAGATGGCCAAAAGCAGCCTGTGTATGCCCAGTGGCCAGGTGGAGGAGAAAAGCCAACTAAGGTGGCAAAAGCTGGTACTGATGCTAAGTTGAGAAGCCCTAAAGCGGCTGTTAAGCAGCCTGGGTATGCTGAAGCCCTGTGAGTCTCGTAAAATCACCTATGGGTGATGCCCTGCTCATTCTTGAGTGAGGGTGAGGAGCTGAGGAGCCCGTCCTTGTGGGACGGGTGGGGAATGTGGCTTGGGGTGGAGCCCAAGCCAAATGCAAAGTTTGGATCCCCAACCCATGTGCTTGTGCAGTGGGTTGGCTTGAGAGCAGGGGTCTGTGAGTCGCATGGGTGGCCATGAAGGCCGAGTGTTGGAGCGACTGCAGACAGAAACCCTGAGGGTTGGCGATTACCCCCAACAGAATAAAATTGCCAATCCCAGAGCTAGTGCATCCTGGGGTGGATGCTGTGTGTGCCTTGTAGCAGAGACTACAGCCAGAGAAGGCCAGGAAGCCTGACGGCTCCTGGTGTGTTATAGCAGATGCCGTGTGTGATTCCCCTCCCTCGTATGAGCAGTGCCTTCGGCAGCAGATTTGGTGGCTCATCTGCTGGTACCAATAATTGTCTTTTGCACTTGGTTGGTGCCCTGCCTGGACTTATTTGTGTTCTGTTGTATTTTGTTATGTTGTATTTTGTTATTTGATGTATTTGCTTTTGTGGCCATGGCTGCATTGTTTGTTTGCTTAGAAAATTGTATATATATGTATAGACTATATGGCAGAAAACCTGAGGGGTGGACTGTAGGGTAAAGAAAATGTCAGGCTTTTCTGCCCTTCCGCCATCAGGATAGATGATGGATCCTTGTCCTGAATGCATGCCTGATGGCGGGCACCTGGAATAGGGTGTGGGCATAGGTAGATGGGATTCAGCTGAGCTAAGACTGTGCTTTTTAAGGGCGGCGTCACGGGGGGACGCTAGCAGCCCCAGCCAGCAGCAGCAGAACCTGAAGGAGAAGCCGAAGCAGAAGCAGAGAACGCCAGAGAGCCCAGATAGAGTGAAGACTTGCTGGGGGCTGGGAGGCCTGCCAGCCTCCCAGCCCCCCAGCCAGCACCCCTGCCTGCCATATGCCTGGTGAACCCCAAATAAAAAACCTGCAAAACTACTGAGGACTCTGACTCCTCCTTTACCCGATCTGCATGGGATCAGAAAACCTGCACCGTGTCCAGTCCTGACCTTACACCGGCCTCTGACGACACAGCTGTGAAGTGACAGAACGAGAATCCAAGCCTGGGCCTGTCCCTGAAACAAAGCGTCATAAGCACAAAAACAAGGACTGAAGGGGCATCAGATCTTTGGGTGCCTGCACACCCATAGGATTGAAAATTAGTGGTGCCTATTTCTTGGCAATAAAGTGTTCTGGCCACCAGCCTTTGGACACTTGAGCTAGTGATGTGGCCGGTAGAGGCGGCTCCGTGACCAGCTCTTGGGAGTCTAGGCCCTCGACACAGCCTACGTCTGGTGAGGACAAGACCAAGCACATCAGCTCTCGGCTCAGTTTGACTTTCCTTTTTTTTTTTTTCCAATTTGACTTTCAAAATTTTTCAATTTTCTAAAGCTGAAACAGGCAGGGTTTGGGCAGCAACAGATGATAATCTCTCTATTCTTACCCGCCAACAAATATCTGAAAGTAATTTGCAAGCCATTAACCAACGCTTGCACAATGCCTGGCTCCTACTAAACATTAGAGAAATTGGCTACAATTGTTATTCCCCAAAACCTCCCTTCCCCCACCTTGAATCTCAGTGTTGGAAGCAAGAGAGCTTAGAGCCAAGGGCTGGTCATTGACCCAACCAAAACTATGGATGGCTGTTACAGAAATCCGTGATCTGTGGTTAATGGTCAAGCTCGAGCATGCGTGCCCAGTGCTATGTGGTGTTCTGAGTGAATTCTCAGCACAGCCCTCCCTGTGAGACCTTGGATTACACCATGATTCATAAAATATCCTCTTGCCTAACCAGGGCTCCAGCCCAGGCAACTTGCCTCCCTGTGAGAACACTCGGCCAAGCTCCTCAGCCTGCCCCTGTTCTCCCTAACACCCTAGCAAGTGGTTTTCTAGCCTCACTTGAACATCTGTGTCAGGGAGCTCACCGCCTCCAGGATGGTCTCCTGAGGCATTAGAGGACAGCTCTGATTGGTAGAAAATACATCTTGATGTCATCATGACATTTCATTTCTTACCAATTGTTCTTGATATTGACTGGAACCTTCTAGGACATTTAGCTCTTATCTCAAACTTCATAGAAGCTTCAAAACGCATTTCTCTATACCTGGGGAACAGACCCTGACCTGAGGTGATACTCTGTGTGGAAGGGTCAGCGTTTGGCCTGGACAGACTTGCTGAGCCTCCTACCCAGAACCTGTACCTCCTCAGTCCCTCTGGGCACTCTCTCCCTCCCCCTCTTCTCCACACTCCCCACTGCTCCAGGGGCTCTCCTTGGGCTTTCTGCTTAATAATTGATACCAATTGCTGCTGAGCGTCAATTGTGGAGCACTTTAGGAATTCTGCACCCAGGCTGCTGTGGAAATCTGCACTCAGGCTGCCCCTCCTTCCTGAAGGCTAGGGGGTGGGGGCAACCCACTGCTCTCCACATCTCTGACCCTTCAAGGCACGTGAAGGGAATGGTCCCAGAGCCAGAAGGCAGGGCCCCAGGCATGGAGAGGAACAGGAACTATTCATTACCCTAGAGAGCTTCGAGGACCCTAGGGCCTATGCTCACTGCAGGGAGAGCTCAAGTGACTGAAAGGAAGTTCTGAATATGCCTTATACCTGCTTTAAACAAAATGCCTCTGCTTTCCTCAGTATTGTTCCACAGAACTTCCTGTGCTGTCTAATAGGGTAGCCATTAGCCACATGTGGCTATTGATCACTTGAAATGTGGCCACTGTCACTAAAGAACTCTATTTTAAATGTAAATTTAAATAGCCCCATGTGGCTAGTGGTTACCATACTCAATAGCAAGGACCTGGCTTAAGCATGAAATGCATGCATCAAATCCATTAGAATCTGATCCTTTCAACTTGGACCTGGGCAAACACTTTCTTGGAGAGAAGTCACATTTGGGGCTATTCTGAATCTCTAGTCCTCTGTAGGAATCCAGGCACTGCCAGAAAAGGAGGCACCAGAGGTCACTTGGACCTACGGAAAGAAGAAAAGGGCAAGAGAAGGTCAGCTAGAGACAAAAACAAACAAACAAACAAAAAACTGTCAGCCTGGGGCCCAGTCAGGACCCTGGAAGTAACCAATCAGTCTGGAAGAAACTTCTATCAGTTCTACTGGCAAACCTGATACTGGATGAACAAAGGGGAGGAAGAGAGAGGAAAATGGTAGAATTTAAGCATTTGTGTTTGGACAGATATGAAAAACACCTTCTTTGGCTACATTTAAATTTATTTAATAAGAAATGGTGAGAAAAATTAGATTAAAAATCAGTCAACTATGACACAAATGTGATAAAGATAAGCAATGGAATCAATAGAATTCATTCTGTCATCAGTGACTTGTTATAAAATCCTTCCAATCCCATCCGGAGTGATTACAAGAAAAGGGAGAGACAAATTTCATGCAGAGGCAGTGAATGGACTCAGGATCCAGTGAACGAAGAGCAGGCCACAAAAACACATTGGGGACAGATTTAGATTTTTCACTGACCTGACACTACCTCATGAAGGGTATGCCCTGTAAGGGCCCTGAGGACAGAGGACTTCCCCTTCCCAGGTGACCTAGGATCCCCAGGCACAAGGACACTTGTCCCCAAGACACTGCAGGTTAGAGATGAAAGAAACTTGAGGGTAATTTTCCAAAATGGAGGACAGCGCTAAAGGTTTCCAAATCACTTTTGTAACAGTTTGAGAAGCTAAAAGAAACTTTACTATACTCCTAGCAGTTAAAAAAAAAAAAAAAAGCCACACTAGAGGAAAGATAGAATGTCTCTCTGAGGTGTTGGTGAGCAGGTGGCTGTGTCAAACCCACCTCTCCCGTTCTGGTTCTGTTGGACAGCCTTCCTTTGAAATTGTGGGAAGTGGTTTTCTTTTTCAAATTTCATTATTTTCACCTTCTAAGTAACATAAGGTCATTGGAGAACCACTGACCTGGATCACTGCCACTAACTTTCCTTGGTGACCAGCTCTGTTCCCTGGAAATATCATGTGATGTCACGTTGTCTATAAGAAGGACATTTTAAAAGAAAAGGTTTAGAGTTAGAGGAGGGGAAGCCTTAGAGTAAAAAGAAACTGGTGAAATTAATCTTAATATATTTTATTTGATTCAATCTATCCCAAATATGTGATCAATATTTTTAAATTATTAATGAGATATTTTACATTCTTACTTCATGCTAAGTCTTGGAAATCAGTTTGTATTTTACTCTACAGTTCATCTCCGTTGGACAAGGCAGTCTAGACTTTCCTGGCACGTGTGCTCACGTCTGTGTACGTATGCATGTGTGCGTGAGACCATGCACATGCATATACACAGGTATGAGATACTTGCTTTTTTTTTATTTTATTTAGGGAATCTACTATATTCTCCTGATTTGGGGAAATAGACATCCACAAGCACATAAAACAGGTTTCATCCAGAAATGAAATTAAATAGTCCCCGTGACAGCTGCGGAAGCCTGAGGCCAAACTTCAGTTTATCTTCTTTGCAGGTGAGCACTCAGAGCTGAGATCCAGGTGTGGCGCCCAGTCCCACACGTCCCCGCCGGCCCAGCTGCAGGACTCGCGCGCGCCCTCTTCTGGCCACAGATTGATCACCATCAAGTTTCTTTCATCTCTGACCTGCAGTGTGTTGGGGTATTTCGGGTGTCCTTGTGCCTGGGGATACTTCGTGGCTCACCTCCAAACTTGCCGAGGGTCTCAGGGAATGTGGGAACCTTGGAAACGTTTTACCCACCTGCACCTAATCCTAGGAACTGCCGAAACTTCGAATAGGACAAGATTCTCCACAACACAACAGGCCACTTGTGTGCAGTAGAAAGCAGAGTTTTTGTAAATTAGCTTGGCTGTCGCCTGGAGCCAGGTAATGATTTGACTCCAGGATTCTAGTGTAAGAGCAAGACTGGGAGCAGTGGAAAGATAGTGACTATTTGTGACAGAACATTCCTTTAATCAGAAAACATTTTTTCAGATAATAACATTTTAGAGGAGATTTTTAGAAACCACATGCAAATATAAATAAGAAAATAAACATTCACAATCTTACTGCTCAGTAGCAGACATTCCAGAGATTTTGGTATGCATCCCAATGTATACAGATATGCATTTGTGTTTTATTAGTAAATATTTTATACTTGCAAGTATTATTTTTAATATATTTAATAATTAACACCATGACTTTAAAAACATGATTGGATCCCATTAAACAAAGCTTTCAAAGGTCATCCCACAATCTTTCCCAACAGTAACAACTAACCTGAAATTAGTATTGGCTAGGCCCATATATTCCCTTAATTATGTAAGTGTGCATTCTATAAAAAAAGACGTTTTGCATATTTTAAATACTCTATAAATGATACAGTGTGTGTATCCTCCTGCAAGTTGATTTTTTTCCATTCATTATAATTGGAGGTATCATTTTGTCCATGAAGATACAATGAAGTTTGTGCATTTCAAATGCTATCAGTTATTGCACTGATACCAACATGTATCTATTTATGTTCCTTCTGTTTCTGATTTTTTGCTATTGCAAATGGTGCTTACACTTTATTTGCCCTTTGTGAACCTATACACCAAGATACTTTTTTGGGTCTTGTCAAGTTACCTTCCAGGTGGTGTAAGAACTTACACTCCCCCAGAAGGGCATAAGGCTTCTCATTGTTCCATATCTTTAGCAATAATTGGTTTGACAGTCTCAGTCTCCCCACTCCTGACTCTTAAGAATATAAAATGCTATCTCCTTGCAGTTCAAATGGGCATTTCCCTACTACTAGTGAGGTTGAGCATACTTTCATTTAGTTATTGGTCATTTATATTTTCTCTGATTTGTCTGTTCATATTCTTGCATACTTTTCTGTTAACTTGTTCAGGAAATCCTTCTCTACCCAGAGTTATAAAGGTATTTTCTAACATTTTAAAATTGTGTTTTTCAAAGTTAGGATTTAACCCACCAAGATTTGATTGTTGTAGGAATGACTGGAAACAGAAATACAAAATTCTAATTCTTAAGCTCTCCACTAAAGCATCTATGCAAAGAGAGATCATCAAAAATACAATTAAACCAGGACACCAAAAACAGCCCACATAGCCCAAAAGAAGGCAAGAACCAAGCAGCAAACAAGAGACAGGACAAAATGGAAAGCAAATTTTTTTTTAAAGATTTATTTTATTTATACAAGTACCGGGGTACAGGCCAGATGCGCGGAAGGATGAGAGGATTCACCAGAGACAGAGTGGGGAGCAGAACAGGCAGAATGACCAAAATACACTGCTGAGGGCAAGACAGGAGAGGTCTGCCACACCATGTGGGTTGCTCCACAGCTGGCGGATCAAACTGGCACTGTGGAGGCTGCCAACAGCTTCATAGAGCTGTGCTCTTCCGCCTGCACCACCAGGGTGGCCCTGGAAAGCAAATTATAATCATGAAATCCAAGCATATCAATAATTGCATTAAACACAAATGGTCTAAGCACATTGATGAAAGACAGATTGTCAGGATGCTTTTTTAAGTAGATATTATTGTCTTACAAAACAACAGTAATGATTTATCTATAGATAGAAAATCTCTATAGAAATTGACAGGATATTTAGAAGGAAAAACAACTATATATGCTTTCTACAAGAAACTCACTTCAAATGTGAATTTGAAAATAGAAGGATGGAAAAGTAAAAGGATGGAAGAAAATGTACTATGCAAACACTAACAAAAGGAAATCCAAAGTGGCTGTATTAATGTCAGACAAAGCTGACTTCAGAGTGAAGAAAAATAGCAGGGATAAAGAGGGACATTACATAATGATAAAAGGGTTGATATATCAAGAAGACACAATAGTCCTAAGTGTGTGTGCCTCAAATATCAAAGCTTCAAATTATAGGAAGCACAAAGTGACAGAATTTAATGAATTAGGCCCACATATATGGTTGGAGATGTCAATATTACTCTCAGTAACTGATAAAACTCATAGAGGAAAAAGCAGGGGTGTATAGAAGAACTTAACAACAACACAACTGTGTGTATGTATACATTCACATGTACACATGCATACACATGTATCAATGTACCTGTAACTCTCCATCTAACAGGGCAGAACACACACTCTTTTCAAAAGCACGTGAGGCATTTACCACAATACATCATCTCTTACATAAGTCAAACCTTAGCATATTTAGAAAAATTAGAAATTGTACATGTTATTTCACATAATTGTTTAAGGTAGAAATCACTAACATAAAGATAACATGAAAATCCCCAAACACACTCCTTAGAAATTAACCAGTTCACTTCTAAATAGTTTATAGGCCAAAAGCTAGTGTCAGGGGATATTAGAAAATATTTTTAATTAAAAATTGTCTAAATTTATGGGATACAGATAAAGCAATGCTTAGAGAGATATTTATAGCACCAAATGCCTACACTAAAAAAAAAGATGGTTCTCAAATCAGTTAATTATGCATCCAATTTAAGAAACTGAACACTGAAGTCCAAAAAAAAAAAAAAAAAACCAAAAGCAAGCAAAGGGAAGGAAATAATAAAGATTAAAGATAAAAACAATTATCACCAAAATTGGAAACAACAGAGAAAAAAGAATGAATGAGACCAAGAGCTGGTTCTCTGAAAATATCAATCATCAATGTACTGATAAATCTCTAGCAAGACAGACAAAAGATAAAAGAAAGTGATTTTACCAATATTAGGATAGAGGCTATCACTAAGTCATAAAGACATGAAAAAGATAACAAGGGGACACTACAACCAACTATACACAGATAAATTTCACAACTTAAGTGAAATGAACTAATTTTTCAAAAACCACAGACTTGTAAAACTCACTAAAATGAAACAGATAACTGGAGCAATCCTTATGATATATGTGTTTTTCTTTCCCACCAAGAAATTAACTCAGTTCTCCACAGATGCTGACTGAGTGTCTAACACATTTAACTCAACAAACTTACCTACCTGTTGATAAAACCATATACCACAGGTTAAGGTTTCAATCCTGCAAGACTGCGCCCACTTCAGATGCCAATTGCAAGTCCAGGTTGTGATAAGTCAGATGCCTCTATAACCCCCTCCTCAGATTGGATTAATTTGCTAGAGTGACTCACAGAACTCAGGAGACCAATTTACTTAGTTGATCACGGGTCTATTACAAAGGATATTAAAGGATGCAAGTGAAAAGTCAGATAAAGAGATACATAGGGCAAAGTCTGAAAGGATCTGTCATGGAGTTTGGGGTCCAGCATATGGATTTGCTTTGTTTCACCAACCAGGAAGGTCTCAGAACCCATTTGTGTGTGTGTGTGTGTGTGTGTGTGTGTTTCTGGAGGCTTCTTTACAAAGGTGTAATTGATTAAATCATTGGCCACTATTGACTGATTCAACCTCTAATCCTCTTCCCTCCCTGGAGGGACTGAAATTTCCAGCCCACCAATCAAGTCTGGTTCTCCTGGCAACGAGAACCCCCTCCATCCTAAGGGTATTTCCAAAAGTCAGTTGTGCTTGAGAGGGGCTTTTTCTGAATAACCAGACACACACTTCACCTTTCTGGCTCTGAAGTAATTTCAAGAACTGAGACTAAGAGATCAAATATTGTATCAAAAGACATTCCCATTGTTTTTAGGAAATTCCAAGGGTTTTGGAGACAAAACTATGTATTTATGATCAATCACAACATCACAACTCCAGACCACTTTTAAAATTGAATTCATAGTTAAACGTGCTAAGAAAGAAATCTCCAGGCCCAAGTGGTTTCAATGGCAAATTCTAACAAACATTTAAAGAAGAAATAACACTAACTCTATTCACTCTCTTCCAAAAAAAAAAAAAAACAGAACAGGAGGGAACTTGTCCCAACTCATATTATGAGGACAGAGTTAGCCTGACCCCCACTCCTGAGATTACTAAAAAAAGAAAACTACAGACCAAATCCCTCATGAATCTGTAGGCTCAGCCTTGCCAAAAATTGCTCAGAAAGGCTTTTTCGAAGATGTCCAGCAGGTTTTTTCCAATACTGTGGCCTGTGGAAGTCAATGAAGCCCCTACAGTTCTCAAGAGGAACTGTTTCCATTCCTTAAAGAATAAACATTGCCCAGATCTAGGGCTAGTCTCAATCTAGAGAAATAACTTTTTTATCAGAGAAAAGTATCTTAAGGCCAGGCAAACAGCTCCAGCATCTGGTTTTTTCATATGAAGTCATCCTCTCTTTGTCTTGTAAGACCCCCTCTTCGCTCCTTGAGGTCCCACACCACTATCACATTACTTAGCTCAAGATCAAAATCCTCAGTTTGTCCCATTTATACTAGAATTACAGCCATGTAACTCTCCCATATGTGTGTAATTAAAGTTGGTCTTTTTCTCCTACTAATCTGTTCGATATTAATTTGTTGGCTCAATCAGCCCAAGAAGAACCCAGAGGGGTAGGGAAATTTTGCTGTATACCCCATAAACCAAATGCAAAACTCTCCACAAAATAAAATAAATCTGTAATGTAGAAAAAGAATAATGTGCCACAACTAAGTGGGCTTTATCCTGGCAATGCAAGGTTGGTTCATTAGTTGAAAATCTATCATTATAATCCATCATGTTAATTGGTCTAAAGGAGAAAGATCACACATCATATCATTTGGTGCAGAAAAAGCATTTTCCATAATTCAATACCTATTCATGATAAAGACTCAGTAAAATAAGAATAGAAGGAAACTTCCTCAGCCAGGAAAGGGGCATCTGTGAATACTACAGCTTACTTCACACATATAGGGGAGACCTAATTCCCTCTCCCCAAAATTGAGAACAAGACAAAGAATCTACTGTCTACCACTCTTACTCAACATCATACTGGTCATCCTAGCCACGCCATGAAAAGTAGATAAAAGTGCATAGACCGGAAAGGAGGAAATAAAATTGCTCACAAATGACATGATTTTCTACATAAAAAATACTAAAAATTCTTTAAGAAAAACTTGTAGAACTAATATGTAAATTTGGTGAAGTCTCAGGATGTATAATCAAGAGAGAAAAATCATAATTAGAAACTTGGGGTTTAAAAACTATCATTTACAATAGCTCTGAAAAAATTAAACAAATAGGTGTAGATCTACAGAAAACATGCACTGGATCACTATGTTGAAAACTAAAATTTATGAAAGAATTTTAAAGATTTTAATAAATGGGGAAACTTAATATGTTCATAAATTGAAAGACTAAATAGTAAAGACATCAATCAGATCTCCTTAAATTGATTGATAGATTAATTGCAATTCCAATCAAAATCATAGTAGAACTCTTGGTAGATGTAGACAAGCTGATCTAAAATTTGTATTCAATGGTGAAAAAACTAGGTTAGCCTAAATCACTCTGAAAAAGAATAAAAGCAGGAGAATCACATTACCCAATGTAAAAGCTTACCCTGGAGTTGCAGTAATCAAGCCAGTGTGGTGTTCAGGAAGGACAGACACGTGAATGGAGACCACAGAAACTGACCCACACAAATATGACTAACTGATTTTCATAAAGGTAAAAAATGCAATTCAAAAGAGAAATGTCAGTCTTTTCAACAACTAGTGTTGGAACAATTGAACATTCATATGGAAAAAAATAGAATTCACCTAAACCTTACAAATTATACAAAGACGTACTCAAGGGAGACCATAGGTCTAAATACAAAACATAAAACTTTCAAGTAAAAACAGAGGAGAAAATCTGACTAAACTGGGTTTGTCATAGATCTGACATGAAAGTCAAAAGGAAAAAACAACACCAGCGATGTTACAGAGACAATGTATTTGGGCAACAGGCTGGGGCAGACAGTAAAGTTGAAATGATACAGTCTTTGACCAAGAACTTCCTCTCTTGAGAATCTGCCATCCTCAGAAAGAAGCTCCCATGCATGGAGGGTGCAGTGTTGCCTTTGGGGGCAGAATGTCACCTCACAGAAATGTCCAGGAGGGGAGAATGGTTGAATCTGCATCACAGGAGGGTTAGCTGGTGCCAAGCACTCTCCAGCATTGCTGCTGTGTGCAATGGGGGAAGACAGCACAGTCTAGAGCCCCAAAATAGAAAGGAAATTGTGTGGTTTTAAAGCCTCATAAAAGATCACATTTGTGGTATATCCAAATTACATGCATGATGGGCATTTATAAAAAGAAATTAGTGGGAAGTTGTTAAAAGAAAATTTCTGCCGAGGTGGTGGTGAGGGGAACTCAGGGGCACCTAGGTTTTCAGTCACTGAGGACAGGCAGTGACTGGAGGAGGGTCTGCTCCTCTTGGGGTGCAGAAGGGACTTGGGGAGCCTGGGAGGCCCCGCTGGCTCCTTTTGTGATGGGTCGGCCACTCCAGCCATGGTTGGGGTCAGCACCTTTCTGGGCTCTGCCCAGGCTGGGATCTAACCCAACACCAAGAGACCTTAAAGTATGTTAAGAGAATTGGGATCTTTTTAGAATAAAGACTTATTTCTATTGTAAATGGTCTGGAAAGGCTGCACAAGTCCATTTAGAAACGCTTTAGGCCGCTAGCATGGCACTTAATGTATCATATGGGTGCACAATAGATAATTGTGAACGAGTGAAGCATATCAGGAACGCCTCTCATCAAGATCCCGTCTCTGTGGAGGCGTGGCGGGCTCAGTGTGGCGTGCACACCTGGGCGAAGGCCATAAGCAATGTGGGTTGGCAGGTGGGGGCCCACAGAAAGGGGCCATACGAACACTTTGATAAGAGGATGTGGACTGAGGCAGCACAGGACGCATGCTGGACAGGGCTGTGCATAAACACAGGACTCAATGACCAGCCAGAAGACCCCCATAGGAAAGCTTTGGAGCCTGGTGAACACTTCCTGAGAGCCTATGGAATGCTTGAGAAAAAGCTAATTTTGAAGAAAGACTGAGGAGCTACAAAACATAAGGAGCACTTTAAATATTTAGCAAACATGCATTTGCCACTTAACATATGCCAGATGCTGATAAGTACTAGGTGCAAAGGTGAGATGTGATTTCTGCCTTCCAGAATCTTTCTTTCTGATGGACCAGGACCCTGAGAAG
Organism: Talpa occidentalis; assembly: GCF_014898055.3. NCBI lineage: Eukaryota > Metazoa > Chordata > Mammalia > Eulipotyphla > Talpidae > Talpa > Talpa occidentalis. Next base: position 35,778,871 of record NW_023601104.1, on the reverse strand, counting down.
ATGGCCAAGGCTGGACCCATCTTCCCCTTCCATGCTGGGTCCCCACATGGGCTGCACAGGTTGTGTGAGTGAAGGCCAGAGCCCAAGGGCCTGCCCTCCACAGCAGGTAGTGGGGTCATGTACATGGTGCCCTGTATCCTTGGGAGAGCCCAGGGACTGTCAACACCCATTCCCTGGGCCTCCAAACCACAAGAGTCCCAGGCTCCCTCTGGCCCTGACCCTGTCGGGGACCCCACCAGCCACTGTTCTTCACATAGGCTTCCCCACACAGGCAGGCGGTGGCTTCCAGGAGCAAGACCTGTGTGAATGTGCTGAGGTTCCTCCTCAGTTCCTCTGTCCCTGAACAGGCTCTGTGGCTGTAAGGACTCAGTGGGGCCTGGGATCTGCTCCCAATCAATGGCTGGTCAAAGATGGCTTTTTAGCAGTTATCAGGACCTCTTGGCCCTGGCTTACCAAAAGGCTCACATTTAGATATTGCCTCTTGTCTTAAGGAAACTATAAATAGAAAATCTTAAGCTAATGGCTCAGCCCTGACCTACTTTTGCCTTGGAACTGCTGGCTTCAGCATTTGATCTCTGGTGCAAATGCTGGTTTTATAAATGCAGAATTTGGGGGATGATAGCTCCCTTTCCTTCTGTTTCTCTCTTTCAAGGAATGATCATATGGCCAATGAAACTGGTTGGTGGTTAACACTCAAGGATCAGGAGATCATGTGTCCAAGATGACTTCCAAAACAGAATACTTGAACAAGTATGTCAAAAACAGTTTAAAAACATCTAGAACAAACAGCTTTTAGGTATAACTGCCTCTTTTATTTCTCAGACTTGATTAGTTCTGGTTGCCATAAGTCCAAGTTTAAATCGGCAGATCTCTAGATCAGATTCATTCTACATCCCTCATCTCCCTCTACAGCTTAGGCACACCCCCATAATGTCCTCAAGTTTCATCCACATTGTCACACAGGGCAGGATTATCTTCTTTTAGGCTGAACAGTGTTTTCTTGTAAGTATAAACCTTTTCTTTATCTAGTCATCTGTTGGTAGACATTTAAGCTTTTTTCCCATCTTGGCTATTGTGAATAGTGATGCCATTAACACGGGAGTGAGATATCTTAATAGAGATTATCATTTCAGTTCTTCTGGGTATATAGCCCCAAGTAAAATTATAGCTTAGAAATAGTAATTCTAGGGCCTCTCTCGTGACGCAGGTGGTTGAGCGCAGCGCTATGAAGCTGTCCGCAGCCTCTGCAGCAAACGTTTGAGCCCAGCCGGCCGGCAAGGGTCCCACATGGCGCAGCAGACCTCTCCTGTTGCACCCGCTGCTCCCCTCAGCAGTGTATTTTGTCAGTCCGCCTGTTCTGCTCCCCGCTCTATCTCTGGTGAATCCTCTCACCCTACCACACATTTGGCTTGTACCCTAGTTCTTGTATAAATAAATAAATCTTAAAAAAAAAGAAATAGTAGGTCTATTTATAAATTTTTGAGGACCAACCATACTGTTTTCCATAGTGCATGAACCAATTTACATCACCACCAACAAGGCATGAGGGTTCCTTTTTCTTCACAGATTCACTGACACTTGTAATTCTTTGGGTTTTGATAATGACCATCATAATGGCAGGAGATGATATCTCATTTAGTTTTGATTTGTGTTTCCCTGGTGATTGTTGATGTTGAGCATCTTTATGTACTAGCTGAATATTTCTATGTTCAGAGAAATATCTATTTAGGCCCTTTGTTCCATTTTTAATTGGGTTTTGGGGACGTAGGTCTTTGTTTTGGTTGGCTATTGAGTTATTATATATTTTAGACATTAATCTCTTATAAGTTATATGATTTGTAAATATTTTCTTTTGGTAAGTTGACTTTTCACTCTGTTGATAATTTCCTTCGCTGTGCTATTCAACATAGAAAGCAATAAGGTAAGAAAAATAAATAAAAGGCATTAAATTAGAAAGAATTATCTTTGTTTGCAGATGACCTAATTACATGTATAGGAAATCTCAAAGACGACACAAAAAAACTATGAGAAATGAATTTCATAAAGTTGCAGGATACAAAATCAATATGTAAAATTCAGTTGCCTTTCTAATGTCCAACAATGAGGTATCTGAAAAAATAAATAATTCCATTTATAGTAACATCAAAAAAGAATAAAATACCTGGAAATAAACTTAATAAGGATATGAAGTATTTATACACTATAATTAGCAGACATTGATAAAAGACACGAACAAAAATGCAAATAAAAAGTATATGAATTGGAGAATGAGATACCATACAAAGTGACCTACATATTCAATGCAATCACTATCAAAATCACAATGGCATTATTTGGAAGTCAAAAAAGCAATCCTAAACCATAAAATTTTCTTTCTTAGAAGAAAACATAGATTGTCAGTTTTTCAACATGGGTCTTAGTGACTTTTTTTATTTGACACCAAAAGCAAAAATAAACAAATGGAACTACATAAAACTAAGAAATTTCCACTCAACAGGAGAACCAGGAGCAAAATGAAAAGGCAACCTACTAAATAGTAGAAAATATTTGCAAATCATATATCTAATAAACATCTAATATCCAAATTATATAAAGAACTCACGCATCTCAAGAGTACAAACATAAAACAATCAGGTTAAAAAAAAAAAAGTAGATTTGAATTAAACATTTTTCCCGAAGAAGATATGTAGATGGCCAACAGGTACATGAAAATATGCTCAATATCACTAATAATGAGGGAAATGTATGGTGAAACTACAGTGAAATACCACTCACACCCAGTAGAATGGCTGTTATCAAAAAGACAAGAAATAACAGGTGTCAGCAAGGATATAGAGAACAGAGACCCCTGTGCACTATTAATGGAAAAACAAATTGGTGCAGCCATTATGGAAAAGAGTATGGTGTTTCCTCAAACAACTGAGGCTAGAACTACCACATGAATGATTCCATTCCTGGGTATCTAGTCGAAGAAAATGAATAGACTAATTCAAAAAGATAGGCACCTCCATGCTTATTGCAACATTATTTCCAATAGCCGAGACATGAAAACAACCTACATGCACATTGATGGATGGATGAAGAAAATGTGGTATACATGTGCAATGGAGTATTATTCAGTCATAAAAAAAGAATGAAATTTTTCCATTTGTGACAGCGTAAATAGATATTGAGAGGACCATGCTAAGTGAAATGAGTCAGACAGAGAAACACAAATATATCATATAACCTCACAAAGGTGGGATCTTAATAACAACAAAAATAATAACCAGCTCATAGATACAGAGAATAGATTGATGATTGCCAGAAATGGGGGGTGGAAGGTGCTTAAAGTGGGTAAAGGGAGTCCAAAGTTACAAATTTCCATTTATAAAAGAAGTCATGGGGTGTGATGTACAAAATCACACCATAACTATAGTTAGCAACACTGTTTTGCATATTTGAAACTTGCTGAGAGAATAGATCTTAAAAGGTTTCATCACAAGAAAAAAGTATTTGGTAACTATGTAAGGTGGTGGGTACTAGCTAGATTTATTATAGTGAGCTTTTCACAATATGTACAAATATCAAATCATTATGTTGTGTGCTTGACATTAATATAACTTTATATGTCAATCATGCCTCAATAATAAAAAGAAAGGGAGTCCGGAAAGGTGGTAGAAGAATGAAATCACCTGATTCACCTCCACATATTTTTACAAACAAATTACATGTAAACAAAGACAATGACTCCTGAATGGCAAACTGATGACTACCGTAATCATCAAGAAAGACATGTGGGAAGGGATAGGAAAAACTGTAATTAAACTGTGCTTGGAGTAGTCCTGGAACAGTACAACCCAGAAGAGGGAGAGGCAACTGCTATGCAAACCCTCTCTGCTGTTGTTGACTGAAGGGCTTGTGCCCATAGGGGGACTTTAGAACCCAGGACACACTGGAGAAGGGAGTGCATGTGCAGAGACACTGTGCAGGATGAAAGGAAGACCAGCATAAACTATAGGAGGAAGGGTATAGAGTGATTACTGTTGACTTGATAACTGTGGCTTCCAAATTAGAATAAAATAGGACCAGAATTACCTCTGAGCATCTTAAGAGGCCACCTCTTCTCTCCATCCCTCCCACAGTGCAGGCCTGGCTCCCTCTTCATCCCCCATGTCTCTATAGCTCCTGCTTAAGCAAAACCACCCCACTTGGCTGTGGCTGCCATAATGGTCATCCATACACCATTCTGACCTGCTCGGTCCCCCGCTTATCACTCTCCAATGCTCCCCAGAGCCCTTAGGATGCAGGCCAAGGACCACACCTGTTGATGTCTGTATCTTTCCCTGTTAGAGTGTGAGTCCCCATATGCAAAGCTACCTGTGATCCTGCACACCCCATGCCCACACCACCCAACACTTCATTCATAAGGCGGCCCAGGAGGCCCCTCTCTGACCACACAGATGCACTATCCTGTGACAAACTTTAGCCCTCTCCCCCTCCTCACCAGGCTGTCTTACCTCCCTGCTTCAAAGCCCCCTTACAATGTGATTCAGTGTCCTGATGTTCCAAATATATAATTGTTATCTCTCCATTCCCTCTAAGTTGTGAATTCCTCAAGGGCAGATGACCCAGATGACTCCTGGGATCTCCCAATGCTCTTAATGCTATTTTAGAGGAGTTTTGTGGCAGACATGGCCATTTGCCTACCCAATTGCCAATTTCCAAGTCTTCCTTCATGGGATAGCCAAGAGATTTTGTTCAGGGAGGCAATACGCATGCTGGGATAGTCTCCTTTCTAGAGTTTCTTGCAGTTGTAGCGGAAGCCTGGTTAGTAGAAATCTTGTCAAAGAGGACAGATACATGCATCTGACCTGTTTTCTTTCCTTCTTCTATTCCTGAAACCTGAGGGAGATGTTTGTGGGAAAATCAGTCACCATGCTACCACGAGGACAGAAGCCATGCACTGAGGTAGAGCAACAAGCTAGAAGGAATCTGGGTCCCACCTCCCAACTTGGAGAAGCTGCACTACCTCCTTGCTTGTTTAAGCTACTCTTTAGAGTTTTGTCCTCTTGATAGTAGCCAAATGCAACATAACTCATGCAACACCACTTCCTTGTGCAGGAGAGGTTCCAAGGCTCTCTTACAAGATGTCTGCCAATTCCCAGTGGGCCCACATTCTCATGATCACCACTGACATTAAGCTCCTTCTCTATTTTGCTGCTCCTCTAGAACCTGAGGTGACAAACCACCAGCCTTCTGTTTTCACAATTTCACAGAAAGCATCACAGTTGGCAGGATGCCCACTATGGCTGCTCTAAAGTAAGGACAAAACCATGCTACACTCCAGCACCTCACCCCTGACTGCTGAAGCCCCTTCAGCTGCTCTACCTGCCTAGAGAATATGTCCTGACCACATCAGTGTATGTGATCCCCACTCACACCCTCGTGATCCTCTCTCCTCTGATCTTCCCTGCTGATTCCTCAAAGCAGGAAAATCTAAATTCTTCTCCTGTTCTCTGCTATGGCAACTTGTCCATCACTTCTGAGGCTCAGACTCCTACATGCACCCTGACTTTCTATTCGAGTGACTGACACAGCTATTATTCCAAAGAAAGTTGCCAGTCTAAGAGAAATTTTGTTAGTAGAGGTTAAGATCATGAATGTGTTAGTAGAGGTTAAGATCATTAATTCTGTTACTAGAGGCCCAGATATCTTTTATCTTTCCACCATGTTCCACTTAATGTAGGGGCTGTACGAAAGTGTGTTGCATTAACTGGACTACATGGGAACCTGAGATACACAGTCCACAACATTCACCTGCCAATTTTAAGAGGTGCCATGGCCTCTAATTCAAAGAAATGTCTCTATTGTGAGAAATGCCAAAGTAGTTGTCAATCAGCAGGAGAGTGGATAAACTACAGTACATCTAGACAATGGACTGTTACTGCTCACTGCCAAAATATAAACAACCATGTAAAAAAGATAGATATTTGTAGTGAACAGAGATAAATTTCAAAAATAAATTACCTTGGGTTTTTTTTTTTATTAATTTATTCTTTTAATTTTGGTAACATTAAGATGCTCCCTATCTTAATGGGGTTTCTTCACCATAGGGTACTGCCAGCAAATCACCTCTAGTCTACCACCATAGTCTGTTGCACTTCCTTCCTTCTTTGTTCTCACCCCCTATCCTCTCCCTATTTTGGACACTTCAGTTCTATAGTCAGCTTTCAAGGCTTAGTTAAGTTGGTCTTTCTTATTCTTAATTTAGTTCCTCTATATTCCATATATTAGTGACGCCATCTGATATTTATCTTTCTCCTTCTAACTTGTTTCACAAAGCATTATCCCTTCCAACTCCATCCATGTTACTACAAATGGTATGAGTTTATCTTTTTGATGGCTGAGTAATATTCTATTCTGCATATGTACCACATCTTGAACCACACATCTGTTTTGGGTCACTTATATTGTTTCCATATCTTGGTTATTGTAAATAGTGTTGCTATGAACATAGGGGTACAGGTTTCCTTTCAAATTAGTGTTTTTGTGTTTGGGGAGTAGACATCTAGGAGTGGAATTGCTGGGTTGTATGAAGAATCCATTTTTAGTCTTTTAAGAAAACTCTACCCTGCTTTCCCCAGCACTGGACCAGTCTACATTCCCAACTACAATGTAATAGGGTTTCTTTCACTTTGAAGTCAGAAAAAAAATAAATAAAAGGAAATAGCTATCAAACTGAAAGCAGATGTGGAGGTAACATAAATGCCTATTACTAAGTAAAAATAAGGCAATCTGTAAAGCCTACATACTATATGACTTCAACTATATGACACTTTAGAAAATGCAAAAGTATAGAGATAATAAAAAAATCACCGGTTGCCAAAGGTTTAGGGAAAGTATGGGGCAAATAGGTAGAGCACAGTGATTTTTAGGGCAGTGAAACTATTCTGTGTAATGTTAGAATGATAGCTACATGGCATTATGCATTTGTCCAAACTCACAGTGCATACGCCACCAAGAGTGAACAACCATAATCAAAGCATGGACTGAATGACAGCAATGTGTCAATATAGGTTTGTTGATTGTAACAAATTTACCAAATGCTGTGGGATGCTGTAGCAGGTGAGTTAGCAAAGGAGGGGCCAGAGTCAGGTCACTGGGAACTCTGGACTTTCTATTTAATTTCACTGTGACTCTACAGCTAGTCTAAAATTTCAAATTGATTTTAGAAGAAAAAATGAAACACAACTCAGAGAGTATCAAATTCAGGGTTCACTGTGAAAGCCAGAATACCTCATTGGAGGT
>NW_023601104.1:35741905-35771481 GCF_014898055.3 Talpa occidentalis | reverse complement strand
CTGTGCTCCCATCACTGGATGGCAGTGGACAATGGGCCTAGCCAGTGGAAGACAGATAGACACACAGACAGGGTAAGCACTACTGTCATGTCCCAATTACTGCGACGGGGTAGCAGTTACGCTGGAAGTGTGAGTGAAGCCATCTAATGCATGAAGTGGCTTGGGGGCTTGAAGTTTTTTTGGGGCAAATGGTTAGCTGAAGAGTGGGCCAAGAGTGAGACAGCAGGGAGTAAGTGGCAGGAAAGGCCAATACCTAGGACCGAGTATCCAGACAGATGAAACTGTTTATCTGAAGGTCTGGAGGCCAGAGAGGATCCAGAGTCAAGTGGCCTGAGCAGTGGCCAGGCCATGTGCTGGGCTAAAATGCTTGACCTGAGAAAGCTGGGGTTTGGTCTTGAGGATAGAAATCTGGGAAAAGCTTAAGCAAGAGTCTTGAGGACAGATTTCTGTTGCAGAAACACCGCTGCAAGGCTGCAGAAGCTTTGGTTTTGAAGCGAGAAAACCTGGTCAGGAGGCTGTCTCAGTGATCCAGGTAAGAGTTGCACCAGGCAGGGCAGGGAGGGACAGTCTGGACAACAGGAGGGGGATGTTAGGGTGTGGCCCAGGAGAGGGAGGTGTCTGAGGGAACACGAGGCATCTAGCCATGACTTCTGGGATGTGATGTTGTGGGGAGCTCAAGGAATTGGGAGCCCAGGAGAAAACTTGTGAAGGTAAGTGTGGTTGAATGTTGGTGGACATTGTGTGAAGGCCTGTCTTCCGCTGCAGGGAGTACTTGGGCAGGAATCTTCAGGGGTCAGACCCCTCCAGGGTCTGCTTGTCCAAGGTCACGCCCTCTTCCATGGCAGGCATCTACATCCTTTGATGCAGGTGTTGAAGCCGTGACCATCTTTGCCCACCTCAAGAAAGCTCTGAAGGGCCATTCTCGCTTCAGTGCCTCTGTAGTATAGGCTGAGGTTTTCTTTGAACCTGATTGCAGCTCAACATCTCCCTCTGCACCCCCTTTTTCCTTCCTCTCCCTTTCACTGGTGTAGCTCTCAAAGGCACATCTTAAAAATTATTCTGTTCACTAATCCCCAAGTCATAGTCCGCTTCCCAATGGTCCCTAGTGAATCACACCCGTTTTCCACACCCCTGAGCAGTGACATGCAGGGGTGTAGTTTATTTCTCCACTTCTTGAATCTGAGCTGACCTCATGTCGTGTCTCCCTTTGACCATGAGAATTATGTAGACATGACTTGCTGGCTCTTCTGAGTCCTGGCTCAAGTACATTTGCTGTTTCACTTTTGCTGTGGGAACTCAGCTGCCAGGTGCTTGAGTCCAGGCTGCTGTGCTGGAGGAAGGCTGTGTGGAGAAGCACCGGGGCTCCCAGCCCATGGCCAGCACCATGGCCCTGGATGCGTGAGGGAGATCACCTTGGGCCCTCCAGTCCCTGCTGGGCCATCCCAGACAGCACAGCATGGACCGGAGACAAGCTTTCCCTGCTGAGCTGGGCAACTCTGATGCATAGAATTGTGAGCAATAAAATGATTGCTGTTTGAAGCCCCCAGGTTTTTAGGGTGTCCTGTGATTTAGCAATAGAGAAGCAAAACAGTATGACTACACTGCCAGATGAGCGCCGTGGATGGTGATCAGGTAGGTGGCTGACTGTGCAGTTGACAACCTCAGGGTGGGGCGCCCTGCAGTACCACTGGGTTAAATGCAGCTCTTGTTGCCCCAGAATGATGCTCTGTTTGTCATCCCTGAGCCCACCGAAGCTCATTTCCCGCCACTCCTGGAACAGGAAGATGCCAGCGCTATTACCTGTTAAGCCTCCCTGTATCTGTGGAGAGAAACAACTCGCTGCCAAAGGAGCAAATGAGCCCAGCCTTCTGCAGAAACATCCATCGTCCCGTGCTGCTCCAGGCAGATTCCCAGCGTATAATTCCCTTCTGCGGGAGCTGGCTCGAAGTTCATCCATCTTCACAAGCTCATTATTCATCTGATTATTTTCGTACCATCCCAGTGGGGAATAAAAGGCATCAATAAATCACAATGTTGCTGCAGATTATACTAAATGACCTGGGCAGAGTGCTGGCTGTGCCAGACTCTGTGACCATGAGGTCCAGGGTCCCCGTGCAGGGCACTCCCCAGGGCTGCAGAATGTGCCCCCTGTCCTCCCCTGGATGTGGATCCACCCATTCACTTGCCCTCGATAACCTTATTGTGATTGAAATTCATGAACCCAGGAGCCCTGGACTTGTCAGAAGGGATGAATTCAGCCTCCATATTGGCTGTTTAATAGAGTGTGGGCTGCATGACTTTTTTGAACTTTTGGGATTCTTGTCTATACAATGTCCAGAAATCCTTGTTATGGGAATAAGATGAGAAAGTGAAAGTGTGATTTGCACACTGAAAAGCGCCACATAAGCACATGGGTGGCATCATTATGGTCATTATTTCAGAGTAAATGCAACATGTGGAAGGTAGCATGGGAGAGATGCTCAAGATTGGACACCGAAGGGCCATGGGCAATTGCATACGATTTCTTAACTTCAGTTTCCTCATGTTTCAAATGGACCCAGCAGTATTTTCCCCATCAATTTCACAGAGCTATTGTGACGCTTGAATCAAATAACAGTTAAGGGAGCCCTTTGGCAAAGCATTAAGTTGTACAAATGTAACATGCTTTACAGAATCATTCCTCCTCTAAACTGCTTTGTGTTTTGCCAGTTTTTATATTTCTTTGGTTTTCAGTATTTTTGAGAGTCTTCCCTAAGACTTCCTAAGATAATCAAGAAAATTGAGGTCAGTTGATTTTTTGGAGTGAAAAGGAAATTCACTACATTATGGAGGACTCACCACAGAGACATCATTTGTCTCTGTTTTCAGAGGGAGGGAGTGACTGGAACTCACAGATGCCAAGAATTTGCTCAAAGACACAGAACTGGAATTTGAACTTAGTTCTGCCCTAATTCACCACACTGAGGACTCAAGATCTCTGTTTTTCTTTCATCATAGGTGAAAACTTACCCACATTTTCACTGCTTCCCCCTTGACTTTTCTTATATTAGTTACAACTTTTAGTTAAGATTCATTTATAGATTCAAGCGCCATGTGAAGTCATTATGACCAAAAAATATAAGCTGATCCAGGAGGTGTGAAAATATTCCCATGAATACATTAAATCTATGTATCTCTGAACCAAAGGACATTCTCTCTATGGAATGTTTGAGAACATGAGAATGTTTTCTTTTTTAACAAAGGAGGGATTGATCGCTCAGGAAGAATTGCTTGGCATATCGCTCAGTTGAAGGTAGCACTCTCCTACCCTATCCTAGTTTCTGAATATGCTGAGAAATAAGGCAAAAGAGTAAGGCAAATAAATATCAAAATAGCTATTACCAGGACGGAGCCACCTCAGCAACAGGCATCAACAGCAGCCGTGGTGGTCTTTCACCCTGCTATTCCACCACAGGCCAGCTCTGGCTGTGGCTCCTTAGAGCCCAGCAACCTCCCTTTTATATGTATTTACGGGATGGTGGAATGAACCAATCAGGTGTGAACTCTGAGCCAATTGGTGCTAAATGGTCCAATCAGTCATAAGATTGAAAAACTGATCCAATTAGTCTTGTAGGTGGGGCACCCTGCAAGAGGATATAAGCCAGGGCTGGAGGCCGCTGAGAAGACACCGTTCCAGCCTCTGAAGAAAGAAGGGGAAGACTCCATTGCTGGCCTCCAAAGAAAGAAGGACCAGAAGCCAACCTGAAAGAAGAAAGAAGAAAAGAAGCAGCATTCAGCAGCTGACCTCTGAGAAAGAGAAAGCAAAGACCTCTGTTAAACTGGGCCTCCAATCCTGTCTCTGACATCACCTGAAAGGAGCACCAAAAGCCGTGGGCCTGGTGTCTCAAAGAGCTGTTTATTGTTGGTATAATCCAACAACTCACAAAGAGCTGTTAACACTTGGTGTCTCTGACAATGCCTCTGGGTGACCAGTGGTGACCATCACTACTGGCCAGTGCTGTCCAGCACTCCTGGTGACTGGTAAAGACCATAACTATTGGCCAGTATTGTCTGGCTCAGTTGACAGGTGACCAGCACTCTGCTTGTACTTCTGGTGGGCACTATCCGTGGTGAGATTGCCGGCCACTTGTGACTACAGTAAGCTCTTTGTTTCCCTTCTTTGTGGAATAAACTCCATGGTGATTGTTCCTGGAGTCTGAGGTATCTTGCAATTATGCACATGGGTGAGAACCCACAGACAGTGACCTGTCCTCTATCAGGTACTGTCCTTTGATTGGCTATAGCCCCTCTATTGTGTCCTATAGGGATAAGGAATGGGTGATGTCAGCTTTCCCTCTTAACAATAATACTGGGGTTTAAGGAAATCTGTTAGACTAGCAAAAACATGGTGGAATTTTCTAGAATATATATTTAATTGTTGAAGAGGAAGACAGTCTAAGTAAGTCTTTTGGGTTGCTAAAACAGGGATTAAGGAAAGAAGAATAAATGAACTTTCTCTTTCTGTACAAACTTTCACTTAGTAAATGTCAAAGATATTCTTGTAAACTGAGTAGAGAGTGAAAAACAGTTGAGGGTCTCCCTGGTGGTGCAAGGGGTTAAGCACCGCACTATGAAGCAATCTGCAGCCACTGCAGCACGAGTTTGATCCCCTGGCCGGCCAGGGAGCAACCCATATGGCACAGCAGACCTCTCCTGTCTCGCCTGCTGCTCCCCTCAGCAGTGTATTTCAGTCAATCTGCCTGTTCTGTTCCCCACTGTGTCTCTGGTGAGTCCTCTCACCCCCACACCTCTGGCCTGTACCCCAACTCTTGTATGCATAAATAAATAAATCTTTAAAAAAAAAAAAAAGGAAGAAAAACAGTTGAGGCAGAAGACCCTGATGTTGAACACCTCTTATAAGTCCTTATTTAAAAAAAAAAAGTCTAGGCTTAATTCTAAAGGTTATACTAAGAGATGGAGAAAGTATCTTTGGCCCAAACTTCATTTTGCTCAAGTTTCAAGAAGCAAACAAAGTCATCCCAGATAGAAAAATTCCACCAAAAGCATTTGTGACACAGCTTTTCTGTTAAATGGTTGATTTTGCCTGAATGATACATGTTTGTAAAAGTGAATATAATGACTTCTGTTAATGAAGGACTAGATAATTTTGATTAACTCTCCCACTTAGCACAGTAAGATAAAGCATATACAATTTTATTAAAAATATCTGCTTGGAGACTGATAATATGGTGATGAATGGTGGGAGAGTGGGGGTGGGCAGAAACCTGGAGAGGAGATATCAAAATCTGGGACTTTCAGAGTGTGTTTTCTGACCAAAACAGAAGTAAATGAGAAATCAATAATGGTATAGCATCAAGAGAAAACCCATATATTGGAACTCAAACAGTACAGTTTTATATGATTCATGGGTCAAAGATGAAATGCCAAGGACAATGAACAATGTTCCCAACTGCATGATCATCAAAATAGAGCATGAAAATATGTGGATTTAGCTAAACTTCTGTTTAGAGGGTAGTGTACAACTTTAAATGGTTATAATAGAAGAGAGAAAGGGTCTCAAATAAATGAACAATGATATCCTTAACACTTGAGAATCATTGTAATCCATCCTATTAAAGAAGAGCAATATAATTTCAATAAATGCAGAAAATACATTTGAAAAAATATAATATTCATTTATGGTAAAATCATTAACTAGCAAAATGGGAACCTCCTTGAGCCTTCTGTAGGGCATTTATGAAAGAACTACAGTTAATATCATCCTTTAAGGTGCAATGGCAAATGCTTTACCCCTGAGACTGAGAACAAGGTAAGGATACAATTCTTATATTACTCTTCAATGCTGTAATGGAGGTCTCAGCATTGCAATGGGCCAGGAAGAGGAATAAAAGGTATACAGATTGAAAAACAAGAAGTAGATTGTCTCTATTTGCAAGTGACATGATTATTTTCATAGAAAATTCCTGGTACTAGAGTCACTAGAACTAAAAAGGGAATGTAGCAAATCTGCAAGATGTAAGTGTAATATACAAAAATTGACTGCAATTTTATATTCTGGCAGCAAATAACTGGAAAATGAAAGATAAAGATCCATCAGTACAATGTCAAAAACAAAATACTTAGCACTAAATATAATAAAAAAATGTGTACACCAAAAATTAAAGAAGATAGCTGAGAGAAATTGAAGGTCTAAATAAAGGGACATATATACCATGTTTATAGATCATAAGGTGCTATATTATTGAGAAGTCAATTTTCTCGAAATCGGGATGTTGAATCTATAGACCAACCTAAATCTAAGCAAGTCTTTTAGAACCAGAAGTTGGAAAACTGATTTTTAAGATTTGAAATTGCAAAGAAGCATGAATAAATAGCAAACATAATTTTGAAAAAGAAGGAAAAAGTTGGAGGACAAACTATCTGACATTAAGACTTACTATAAAGCTATCATAAATAAGGCAGTGTGGTAGACATATAGATTAGTGAAACAGAAGCGACTCTAGAAATAGAAACACACATATATGACTGACTGCTTTTTTACAAAGCTGCCAAGATAATTCAATAGAAAAAGGGTAATCTTTTCAACAACTATTCTATACTTATGTCAACACTCACCAAACTGTATACTTAAAATAGATCCTTATATTCAAATATATTCACTTATATTCAAAATACATTGAAAAATTCTCACAAATCAATGAAAAAAATAAAAGCAAACATCTAATGGAAAAAATGAGCAGGAGTCTAGAATAGACATTTAAATATGTCTCATAAATATATGCAGACATGCTCAATCTTGTTATCAGGGAAATGTAATTTTAAACCCAAATGAGATTCTCCTATGCATCCACCAGAATGGCTAAAATAAAAAGATTGGTGATACTAATTTTAATGTTGGGGGGAATATAAACTGGCACACCCACTTTGGAAAACGGTTTGATTTCATTTACCAACCTTGAAGACACACATATACTCAGTGACTTAGCAACTCTGTCCTTTAAATAAATACAAATACGCATGTACAGATACATACATTTATACAAAATAGTGTAACACGTGCACTAAGAGACATCAGCAGGAATGTTTATAGCAGCATTATTCATGAGTCCAAATGGACAACCCAAGTGTTCCCCAACAATAGAATGAATAAATTAAGTGTGAGCTATTCATACAAAGTAATTCTCACAGCAAATAATGTGAATAAGCTACAGCTTCGTGCAACAATGTGGATGAATCTTGCAGACATATGTTGAGTAAATAAAGCTGGACACAAAATCAAACACTGAATGATTCCACTCATATTGTTTTTTTAAAAAAAGTAAAACTAAATGATAGTGTTTAGCAAAGCATGCTTACTTGATAACAACATTATAAAAAAATCAAGAAAGTGATTACCATGTACATCTGTGTATCAGTCAGCATTCCAGAAGGAAAGGGGAAACCTATGACTACTGTGGATGCTGGATTTACTAGGGAATCAGACCTTATGTAGTTGTGGGAGAATCTGGAGAGGTAGGGGTTCAGAAAGGGGAGTTGGCAGAGACAGAAAAGCTATTAATCAACTCCCTGAAGTGCTGTTTGGCATGGCGTAGACGTTCAGAGCTTTCCAGGAGAGCCAAAGCAGGCAAGCGCAGCTGCTGGCCTGGGACTGCTGGAGAGAGGAGGCCTAGACAAGGTTAGTGCCTCTGGAGCTGCCATATCTGAGAGTTTGGAACTGACTAGTTGTGAGATGGGGTGCTGTTGGCTCAGCCAGTCTGGGAAGTGAGGGCAAGCTGAGTCTGCAGGCCCTATACATCTCAGCACATACGACCATGACAACCTTCAGAAAGTAATAGCTGTACTTCTGCCTTCCAAATCTGGTTTAAAAAAATAAATGGGGAAGGGGGAGGAGACACCTCTCATTGAGTTACTCTATAGGTACCTCAGGGATCCCAGGAGGCCTGGTTCCAGCTGGGCTAAGTTGGCACAGCCCAAATCCCTCTGTCAGCATGGAGGTGGCGTCTGCAGGGCAGGACGGTGTTAGCAATATACCGGTGCACAAGGGTCTTCTAGGGCCATAATTAGATGGCCGTTGTCCCATCTACAGCCACGGGTGAGCAAAAGGCTCTTTCTACTCCTGCTCCTCCCAGGCTCCTGTCAATCATCCTGAGGTCGCATGAGGGGATTGAGAAATGCTGTGGGACTCCATCTGCCTAGACGCTCCACACAACCATCAGTTCTCTGGGATCTTGCCATGTTCTCTTTCTCGCCTTCGGTGGTAACTACAGGGGTGCTCACACTGGAGCTGTACATTTTGTTTTGTGAAATGAATGTATGTCATGTTACAAAATCAAAAAAAAAATTAAAGCAACTATGACATGTCCCTTTCCCTTCCCACCTTCAACTCTGAGGGAATTAGGCCCTCAGAGTTCTTTCTGGATAACAGATGACAGCAAAACTGCAAGGAAAAAAAGCATTTTACCTTCTGGCTTTTACATTTCAAAACATAAGCCCTTCAGTTAATGGAAAATTGCAAAGCACTATACCATATAGACAAATGTCAATAGTGGACTTGGATTAAAGGAAAATCCAGACACAGACATTACTTGGGTAAATCAAACAGTGTTTACTTATCTAAAGAAAACAGAAGGAGGCCCTGCAGTCAGCACACAGGGCAGAGCCATGAGCAATGTTATTTGGGACAGAGAGAGGCGACACGCAATTGACTCACACTTGAACATGGTAATGTCTGAATGAGGGTCACATCAGGCCTTATTGAAGCTCAGCTGCCCCTATTTGTGCAGCTTTATGTACTGGAGATGAGTTTAGTTCTATTGACTGAGACCGGTGCTGTCGCCGTAGCTACTTAATAGAGGAAGGTACTTTTATGTTTAAAACTGCAGTGGTTCTGTATGTGGTGAGTGTGCCATGCGCCAGGGACCGCCTCATCTGAGTCAGAGGTCCTCATTGTCTCAGGGTTGTCCGTATATGATGTGATCACAAAGGGCATATAGCATGACTCAGTTTGCTTAGGCACAAACCATTCTTTGCCTCTCCACACTAAGCAGCCCATCTCTGTGTCCACCAAAAGGCCAAAAACCAAAACCAAGAGCTATAGCCTAAGAGGATAGGTCACTGTGTGTTCTCACCTGTGCTCACAATTGCAAAAGACTTTAAACTCCAGGAACAACCATGGGGTTTATTTTACGAACAGGGGAAATAAAGAGCTCACTGGATCCACAAGTAGTGGCTGCCTCACCCAGAGAGCATCAGTGATGGTTGCCACTGGTCACCAGGAATATTGGACAGCACTGGCCAGTAGTGATGGCCACGACTGGTCCCACAGAGGCAGTGTCAGAGACACCCAGTGTTAACAGCTCTTTGTGAGTGGTTGGGTTATCCCAACAGTAAACAGCTCTTTGAGACACCAGGCCCAATACACACAAGTACCTGTTGGTGGTCTCAGGGTGAGGAGAATGAACCCTGCTGAGGCCCTAACAGACCTGTGGCATCTGAGGGTGCAGGGTGCTATCTATGCCCAGTTTTCCTGGTAGGGCTTTGAGAGGTGGTGAGACCCCAGAGAACACACACATACGGGTCCACATCCTGGGCCCCAGTCCTCTGCTTTTGAATTTCAGAGTCGAGATTCTTATTGGAACACACACACTCTAAAGTGTCCTTTACAATCTCTAGCTCGCCTGAGGGAGGACGTCAATCCACGTAGGGCCTGTCACAGAGGATTGGATCAGGCAAAAGAGGTAGATGCCCAAGAGTCGGGGCCTACTTCTTACCCAAGTCTGATTGGAATAAGAAGCCAACTACCTGGCACATCGAGCCCCACCACTCCCAATCCTCCCAGAAACACAGAAAGGTGGAGGCAAGTCCGGGAAGGATTTAGAACTGAGGGGTCTGAAACTATTTTGGGATGAGAACAATTAATTCTTACATTTATCGCATGCTTAAATTCGTGAAATTTACTCTGGCTACTTTGTCATTAGCAGCTAGTAGGCTCCCTAACACCCCAGGAGCCAAATGAAAGGTAATGCTTACCGCAAATGATTAGATCCATAATGGAGGAATTTTAGGCAGAGGACTGTCTAATGGGGGTTATTTTGCATGGGAAGTGGGGGTCCTGGGTAATCCATGGTGCATCCGGTTTAAGATTTTATGCATGATGTAAGAAAGGCTTTCAGAAATTCTGGAACTTCTTTTTCTTTTCTTTTTTTGAAGATTTATTTATTTATTTATACAAGCACTGGGTACAGTCAGAAGCGCGGGAGGGTAAGAGAATTCACCAGAGCCAGAGCGGGGAACAGAACAGGCAGACCGATGAAATACACTGCTGAGGGGAGCAGCGGGCAGCAGGAGAGGTCTGCACGCCATGTGGGATCCTCCCCGGCAGCCGGGGATCAAACCGGAGCTGCAGAGGCTGCGGGCAGCTTTGCAACCCAGCGCTCAACCGCTGCGCCACCAGGGGAGGCCCAAGGAACTTCTTTTTCTTAAGGGTAAACTGTGGGCTTCCCTGGTTCAATCCCCGGCTGTCCCTGGCCACCGGAGGAGGGTCCCACATGGCGCGCAGACCTCTCCTGCCGCCCGCTGCTCCCCTCAGCAGTGTACCTCGGTCCTTCTGCCTGCTCTGCTCCCCGCTCTGGCTCTGGTGAATTCTTTCGCCCTCCCGCGCTTCTGACTGTACACAGTGCTTGTATAAGTAAGTAAATAAATAAATCTTAAAAAAAAAAAAGTTGTTGGGAGGGAGTTTTTTTTTTTTAAAAAAAAAAGGGTAAACTGTAATTGTGTCCTAAAAAAATAAATACCAATCACTGTTTGGATGGATGCTGGCCAGGTCTGAGCAGTGTATATGAGCTCTTTTCATGGGAGAAAAATATGTGTTCATTTATTGAGCCGAAAAAAAAAATCCCTCAAGTTTTTAAAAACCAATGAATCAGTCTGTTTGCAGGTGTGGATTGTGTGTTCCCCAAAGGAACTAAGATTTCCATGTCTTTGTCTCTCTTGATGTAAAGTAAGGGACTGATATTGAACTTGCTGTAACCTCAGGTTAAGCCATAAAATTTTCTTTGTTAAGCAACAAAGGAGTCTTTGATTGTTGAACTATGCAGGGACAAAACTTTGGGAAAGGAACTCTTATGAGCAGTGACTGGCTTTTCTGAGGACCCTGTTCTGACCCCTCTAGACTCTGAGGGAGAGGACAAGGATGGGAGGGAGGAATAAACTTGGCTTGATGGGCTGCCTGTTGTCAGGAGCTGGCTAGGCATCCCACATGGTCTGCTTTAGATTTCTCATACGTCCCCTCATGGGGCAGGCATCACCCCAATCTGCTTACAGATGAATTCACTGAGCTCTGGATGGATTAAAGAAACTGGCCCAAAGTCACACAGCTAGTTAATGAGCATGCCAGGATTTCAACCATTTCAACCCCAAGTGGAATTTCTACCACTCTGGGCTGCCACATCCAACAAAACAAAATGCAAAAATATCTTGAAGCTCTATGCCAGACCTGAAATAGGGTTCCATCTAGATTTTCTCAGCCCCCACCCTTCATAAGATGCTGTGTGGCACCCTAAGATTGACAGCAGCAAATAGCTGCAGGCACAACCACTGTTCAGATTGAGTCTGTAAATTTCAGGTCATTCAGATCTCCATTCCACACGCAGACTTTATTAATACCCCAGTTTCAAGTTCAAAATGTCATGTTTGCTAAAAAATGAAAAAAAAATGAAAGTGCCCATTGGGGTGCTCACAAGTGAGGTTCAGCTGCCAGGGGACACGGACCAATTGCCCAAAGAGATGATGAAGAAGAAGATGCAGCCTGGGTTCCAAGCCCTTAGAGGCAGTGATTTTGAGGCTGTTTGCCTCTAACCTTTCAAAATTCCTGCTCTGCAGGCAGGAAGAGGCATCAGCTGGAAATGAAGGCAGATGAAAAGTTGAATATTCAAACTGACATTCACTGAGAATGATGAGAGAGGGAGCTTTAATAGCAGAACAAATGACTGTCCTGAGAGAAAATGTCAGGCAGGCTATTTTTTCTTGAACTTTCATTCCCCATCACTCCACCGTCCACCCACACACTCTTAAATTTTGGCTTATTTGAACTTCAGGAGAGTCACCAGTCAGGCAGGAAGAAGCAAAATTAGGATGGTTCCAAAGCTGTGGTTTTCAGGCTAATAAAGTAGTTGAATGAGAAGGCATTGGAGAAAACTGCCGCGGACCAGCACAGCAGTAGACGATGAGGCCGTCTCAGGGTTGAGAGACTGCGCAGGGTGGTCAGGGATTCGGTTAAAGAAATGACAAACAGACACACTTCAAGAGTGAAAATCTGAGTGTAATTTTATTTGAGTTGGTGACCAGTATATATATGTTTTCTAAAAGCATAGGAATGGCGAACATCAGTGAAGAAATCAGCTTGCTTATAGGTTTAGCTTATCATTGACAGGGCAGTGATTTACATCTGGACCCAGGCGCATTCCTAAGTAGTTAGGCTATTAATTTTTCTTTTTGTTTTATATGATTACTTTTTGTTTTAACTACTCACTATTACTATTAATTAACACAGGTGAATTTTACTTTTCACAATGTAATATTTTTATCATTTAGATTAATACTAACAAGGCTAAGTATACAACAGAGAAATTATTAAGCTAGCAGTTCTATTAATACACAGAGTTTAGTAACGTTTCATTTGAATCAGCCTAGTTATTAGATTTTGTATGTTCTTTTTTAATCGGCAAACCAATGACCTTTTAAACAGAGAAAGAGAAAAGATTTTAGAGAGACAGTTGTATTAGAATAAAGTTTGTGGGTCTAGAGAAGGTGAGATAAGTTTCCCAGCGGACAGCATTCCTGTAGTGGCTTCTGGTGGTCGTTATCTTTCAACAGGCTTCCGTCTTATCTATGTCTTCAGGCGGTTTTTTGCTGTTCTCCTCCTGCGCGCTGGTTGCCCAGCCGGACCTAGGGATTCCTAGAGGTCACTGCAGGAGGAGGTGCAGCAAGTATATCTTCAGGGGGTTTTGCTGTTCTCCGCCTGCGCGCTGGTTGCCCAGCCGGACCTAGGGACCGTGGCGCAAGCCATTAGCCCTAAGGGTCACTGCAGGGGGAGGTGCAGCAGGTCCTCCTTTGTTTTTTTTTTAAAACGGAGTTGGTAGGCGTACATGTCACGTTGAAGGCGGTAGATCGACCTGTGAAGTGAGCGGACACAGAGGGGAGTTAAAAGACAAAGGAGAAGGACAAGTAGGGAAAGAGCAATGAAGGAAAGAACAAGATGATACCAGTGAGTAGGAGTCAAAGATTGGAGAGTAGAAGCTAGAGAATGGGCAAAGGAAGAGACTGAAGTATCCAGATGAGATTTACTGACAGCAGAGATTTCAGATTGGAGAGACGAGAGGTCATGAGAAAGGTCATTGTTACGCCAGATACCCAATAGGTGATGTTTGGTAAGATTTCAATGGAAGGAAGAGTTATAATGCAGAGGCGTAACGCAAATGAAACGAAACTGAGCATGGCATCGAGTAGACAGTTGTTGTTTGAGGAGTTGAACCTCATCGCCAATAGCAATAACAATTTCTTCCAGAGCATTTAACTTTCTTTTCAACTTGTAGTCAATGTCCCGCTGTGTAGAGAGCGCCATGGACACATTTTTGGTAAGGTCATTTACAAAAGAAGCTGTCTTAGCTTCCTGAATTAAAGCAACAGAGGAAGCAGCTAAAGAGGTAACTAAGGAAATTAATGCAGCAATACCAAGAATAAGAGCAACAATAAAACGTTTAGGACGAAGAAGAGCATGCACCTCATCCAAGATTTGCATGGCAGTATTATCATACCAAGGCATATCATGTAAATCAACAGGTAACATAACATAGGGGGGTCTTTTGAGCAAGACCACCACAGGATATAGACGAGCAAGAGAGGGGGTAATACAATTAGTAACCACACAACCGGAACATTGGACAGAATAAGAGTTCCCACGGGATTGGATACGTGTGGATGAAGCATTTCCCAGGAGCAGAGCAAAGGGGTATCCAACGCAGGCACGCACTGGGATCTTAGCGGTGTCCTGTCCAGGTTGTTTGAAGTGTACATCATCAAAGGCAGTGAAAAGACGAAAGAGTTCAGGCTTCATGACAGAGCTTTCTGTCCAGGGAACCGGGTTATTCAGTCCTGCCAATGGAGGCAAGCTTCCTCATCATTTTCAGAGGTCTCTGGAACCCTACGAACAAAGCAGTAGTTTCTCCACATTTTAGTTTAGCTCTATGTTACTCCCTGGAAGAATTGTACTCAAAGCCACACAAAAGGTTAGCTCTGCTAGAAAAAGAAAAAAAAAATATATATATATAACATTGCTGTAGAGTCTGGTCAGTCAAAACAAGAAAATTTTGTTGAATCAAGGCAAAACGTAAAAACATTTTCAATGTTATGTCAAACAAAACAGTAAAAATCAGGTGTATTTTCAACAGTCTATACAGTTCTTTGTAGAAAATTTTTACTCTCAAAAGTTTATCATTTTGAATCAATTGAGGCCTTTTTTTTTTTTTTTTTTGTGTAGAAACAAGTCCTGCAGACATTAAACCATTGAAGTATATAATATTGCAAGGCAACAATAATTATTGACAATTTACATACATATTAGGTATTGAAAGATTTTGTTTTAGAAAACCAATGTTAACATTTTTGTACATGCCAAAGTTTTACCATTTTCCCAAGTGACAATGCTTCCCTTCCAGTTTTACTTTACTAGGTAAACCAAATCGAACAAATTTATCTAACGGCTTTTCCCAGAGGAAAGGGAGAAAACTTGTGGAGTGTCTCAGGAGCTCTACTGAGGTTCCACAAAATTTCCTTGCATCAGTCAAATGACAGGCTACCAAATTTGTACTTGAATTTAGATTTCCGGGAAGCTTTGCCATAAATATTAGAAAAACAACAGAAACAACAATATTAAATTTCTATGAAGATACTGGCTTAGTTTAGTATTACAGTGTTGACAATTTTACTGAAATGGCCTGTGTGGCCACATGAAAGCAAGCTTTAGTATTAATTAATCTTTTTTATTATGTGAATAAATTGATTAAATAATGCAATACAGTCAAATTTCCAACACATATTATTGTTTCTTTTCAAACCCATTATTTGCAGGTTTTATAAATCAAGGCAAATAAAATTCACTTCCCCTCAAACCTTCTACAACTTACTACATACCCTCAATTTTAGCTTTTTCTTTATTCTTCCACATTCTGGCACAACCAGATATTTTAATTTTAAGACAAAACTACTTTCCCTTTTCTTTTTATTTTACTTACTATCAGTTATCAATTGCTCTCCCTCTTTTTTTCAGACACCACTAAAACTTTCAACAAATCATGATGTTGGTTTTCTTTCAGTATTCCAGAACACAAGGAGGTGCTTTGTGTGTTCACCACCCCAAAATGCTACTTAAAACATTGCAGATTTTTAAAATTGACTTAAAAACAGTATAGCTTGGTTTTAATATGACAAAAAAAATTACATATATAAGTATATATATATATATATACATTTCTAGTTAAGGAAAGAAAACTTTAAAGATACATTTACACAGAGTAGATTATTAATATTTAACACTATAACTTTAAGGATATATGCTTTGAATTATATCATAAAATTTGAACTAGCTCTTATATATTAAAAATTTGGATTATGATCTCAAAATTTGTTTTTATTAGAACTTATATAGGCGCCGTTTATAACTAGTCCTCCGGAGGTAAAAAACAAAACAAACACAAAGAAAGACAAACAGATACAGAGATTTTTTTTTTTTTTTTTTTTTATACATTTAAAGTTTTGGCCATGTGCATATATTTTGAAACACAATTATTTTACCAATATGTATGAAGATACTGAGGTTTTTAATGAGTTAACAGTTAAAATCTGTACACAGAATAAGTGTTTAATTTTAATTATTACCAAAGACTTTGGGCTGGAGACCACAGCAGTCATGGCAGTTTTTACTAATTATTTTTGATAAGAGAATATTTTTGGAGTTTACATTTTTAAGAAATGATTTTTTGGCTTTAGGTTGTTAACACATTATCTCACTGGGAACGGTCATATTTTAAAACATAAAAGAACACTGTTATCTTGAAAACAGGAGAAGAGATAAATTTTTACAGTCTGCCTGTAAAATTTGAGGTTTAGAATTTAGCTCAAAAATGTCTGTATTATTACTTTATGTTTTACCAGGTTAGTTTGTTTTAACAAGAAACTTAATTTTTTACAGGTCCAATAAGTAAAATTAAAAGCTTTTATTTAACCAATAAGCATTTTGTATAGCTTGTTAGCAGGTCAAAAGTAACTCAGCAGTTTTTGCCTAAGACAATTTAGACTTTAAAATCAGAGAAACACAGGGAAATGGAATTTTTTTTTTTTTTTTTTTTTTTTTAGAATGAACCAAAATAGTTATTTAAGGTGGATGGATAATAGAAAAGTTTAGTCCTTCACAGCAGGAAGGTAGTAGAGACCTGTCAGTGATCCCAACACTGGAGAAAAAGTCCAGGCAGCTGCTTGTTGAGATCAAGGGCAGCCTCCACCAGCCCACTGCAGTGGGTTTATACTATTTTAATAAAAACCTTTTAGTCATATTATAGTCATATAGTCTCATACACTCATATTTAACCATTTTTTATCACTTTAACAATTGTGAATGAACTTTGAATACTATTATTTATAAATGCCTTATTTATTTATTTATTTATTTATTTTTAAAGAAACAAATGGCAAAACTTCACCAGGGGGAACCTAGCCTCTTCCCCAAATAATTAACAGGAAAAGATTGGAGTTTTTTTTTTTTTTTTTTTTTTTTTTTTTTTTTTTTTTTTTCATTTAAGATCATGTCACATTATCTCTTATTTGTTTTTGAGTTTTTATTTTTATCTCAACAATTTTAGTCAAGACCGAGCTGGAAATTTGGGCTGGATTTTGGAATGGTTTTATAATTGGGAGTCAGATGCCTCTGCAAAGAGGTTAGTATTGGCTCTAGAATTAACTTTTGGCTTTTGAAAAACAATTTAACTATTTCAAGAATCCTGATCACTTTTTCTAATACTGCAGGCTATTTTCTCTTTTACCTTTTGTTTTGCATCTTTCATTTTGCCTCCAGCCAGGCAAAAAAACGACCTATCTGTTTAGGTAATTGTTCTGTTGATATGGGGCTGTCAGCTGAGTCCTCTTTGATGTTATTTAGGGATACAGACAGCCATAAGTTTTTGAATTTTTTTTTTTTTTTTTTTTTTTTTTTTTTAGGTCTAATTAGTTCTTTATAGAGGGAATTAGCATTTTTCCATGCAAGTTGTTTAAACAACAAATGTTGTACTCTGGAAGATGGAAGAACCTTATCCAGAGCATTTTTTAATCTGGCCACAAAATCCTGGTATCTTTCATCCTGGCATTGGTGTATATCAGTAAGGTTAGCAGGCTTATGTTCAGGTGAAGGAAGATTTTTCCAGTCAACTTATTAATTTTGACTAAGACATTTTTTGGTAGGGCAGTCTGTCTGCGTACCTCAGTATATTTGTCTGTTCCCATGAACATAGAAAGGGAAATTTTCTCAGCCTTGACCTCATCATCATATTTTTTAAAGAAGGCATGTACTTGGTCCTCATATTCCATGCGAAATAATACATACATTCCCGAGGGAAGTACAGCCTTGGCAAGATTATGCCAATCATAAGGGGTCATCCAGGTGGCCGATAGCATGTCAATAATTTGATAAGTATAAGGGGAGTTATGACCTGTTGTCTGAACAGCTAACTGTAATTTTTTTAGGGTTTTTATAGGGATGGCCTCCCATGCAGGGCCATCGTCATCAGCACGAGTCAAAGTCGAAGGTCCGGCCACGGGAAAGGCAAATGAAAAATCTCCCATCTTACTGGCCTCCCTTGCTGATCCTAGAATGCCACCCAGCGGCCCTCGATGGGCCTTGATATGATTAGTATTATTATCTAATGCAATTTTAGGTTTGGTAACAACTGGAAAAAGGTTAGCGGGTGGGCGGGAGGGTTTATCATTTTTGAAAGTCAATTTATCTAGCATTTCAGTATATTCATGATCATTAAACTCATCCTCTGACTGGGAAAGGGATTCCTTCAATACGGGAGCAGAGGCTTGAGCGAATAATGACGTCTTTAGATCATTATTGTTTTTAGGATTATCCTGAACTTCATCCTGTTGGCCTTCCCACAATTCTGCCTCAGTGGCATCAACCAGCAAATCTTTAATTTGTACCCACAAAGACAAAGCCTGTTTTGGAACCTGAGACGGTCCATGAAGGCCATAAAACTCTCTCACTTCTTTTTCTACTTTCTTCCAAGTTTCCAGTGACAGACTGCCTTCTTCTGGAAACCACGGGCATACCCGTAATATGAATTCATAAAGTTGCAGTAGAGCTTTTTTATTTACCTTAATACCTCGTGTTTCAATCATATTTTTTAATATAGATAGAAAAAGATCTCTATTTTTGGTCTGCTGTTGACCCATGGTCTCGTGGTGCTTTCGTTCACTCAAGCAGAGATTTCTTTCAACTGTGCTGTCCGGCCCGTGTCCCTCGCGGGAACTTGCGGAGGCGTCTTAGCTAAGGTCTGTCCGTATAAGTCCCGGACCAGGCTACTCCGAAGAGCAGATGACCGTTATGCCATATGACTTCCTCCACGGGAATCGCGGGTGCAGCCCACTCAGACTCCGTAGCTACGAGGCCGTGGAGCCGTATTCATGCACTCTCACACACACACAGCACCACGAGCATTCACTCTTAGAAAAACTTCTCACTATTTCAAACTGATCACCCTTTATCAGCAAGCTCCGGACGCTTCAGTGAGGATCCTATCCCTGACTTTTAAAAGAGGGTATTTTTAAGGGAATCACATTCACACTCACACACAAGAAGGGAGATAGCTTACCCAAGCGCAATCTCTTCGTTACTCACCTCTCCTTTGGGTGGAAAAACTCAGCAATATTTGAATTCGGGCCCCACGTTCAGGCGCCACCTGCCGCGGACCAGCACAGCAGTAGACGATGAGGCCGTCTCAGGGTTGAGAGACTGCGCAGGGTGGTCAGGGATTCGGTTAAAGAAATGACAAACAGACACACTTCAAGAGTGAAAATCTGAGTGTAATTTTATTTGAGTTGGTGACCAGTATATATATGTTTTCTAAAAGCATAGGAATGGCGAACATCAGTGAAGAAATCAGCTTGCTTATAGGTTTAGCTTATCATTGACAGGGCAGTGATTTACATCTGGACCCAGGCGCATTCCTAAGTAGTTAGGCTATTAATTTTTCTTTTTGTTTTATATGATTACTTTTTGTTTTAACTACTCACTATTACTATTAATTAACACAGGTGAATTTTACTTTTCACAATGTAATATTTTTATCATTTAGATTAATACTAACAAGGCTAAGTATACAACAGAGAAATTATTAAGCTAGCAGTTCTATTAATACACAGAGTTTAGTAACGTTTCATTTGAATCAGCCTAGTTATTAGATTTTGTATGTTCTTTTTTAATCGGCAAACCAATGACCTTTTAAACAGAGAAAGAGAAAAGATTTTAGAGAGACAGTTGTATTAGAATAAAGTTTGTGGGTCTAGAGAAGGTGAGATAAGTTTCCCAGCGGACAGCATTCCTGTAGTGGCTTCTGGTGGTCGTTATCTTTCAACAGGCTTCCGTCTTATCTATGTCTTCAGGCGGTTTTTTGCTGTTCTCCTCCTGCGCGCTGGTTGCCCAGCCGGACCTAGGGATTCCTAGAGGTCACTGCAGGAGGAGGTGCAGCAAGTATATCTTCAGGGGGTTTTGCTGTTCTCCGCCTGCGCGCTGGTTGCCCAGCCGGACCTAGGGACCGTGGCGCAAGCCATTAGCCCTAAGGGTCACTGCAGGGGGAGGTGCAGCAGAAAACCTATGAGGGGCCAGTTTTAAAGTGACCCTTTCTGCCTGTGTCAATGTTGGCTTTGATGAGCTTTGGGATCGAGGCTGGGAGTCTTTTCTGTGTGCCTGCTCTGAGCTCTGGCCGATCCTGAAGTGGATTCTGCGTAATTAGGTCCAACAGAATTGTTGTGTTTCCAGAGGACGTGTTTGTTTCAAACAAATCGGCTTTGCAAGGATGTTGCTCAAGCCCCGACTGGCTTATTAAGAGATAATGAGTCTGTGTGCAGTCAGTTTGTGGCTCATTTGGCTTTGCCTGGTGTTGGATTCTGTGTGCTTATGGGGCTCCCCTTTGGGTTTTTTTTTCCAAAGAGGGAAATGACGCATGTGCAATATTCCTATTATTTACACGAGGGTGGCAAGGTCTCAAAATGAATGATTCAAATTCAGACTAGGTCTGCTGTGGCTTGTCTTGGGTTTTTCCTGTGACCTGGTATATAGTAGTTGCTTAATAAATGTCAAGTGGATAGATGATAGATAGGGGTAGAGGGTCCAGAGGGTAGAGGGTCCAGAGGTTAGAGGGTCCAGATGGTAGAGGGTCCAAGGGGTATAGGGTCCAGGTCCCGTGTCCCGGCAACGGGTCTGCCCCTGATCTGTCCACGGGCCAGTCTTCTCACCCGGGGTTATGAGTCTTTTAGCCACACCCAGTCTTCCAGCCATGACCCTGATAGTCTCTTTGTCTCAGCACTTTGTTCCTTAGGGGTCTCCAACATATCATGACTTCATGTTTCAACTACATCACACACACACACACACACACACACACAGAATTTGTTTTGGCCTCCCCTTGCTAGACGATCTCACACACAATCAGTCCCTTCATTCTGTGCAATCACAGGTGCACACACGTTGATGACTTTATTCCTCACCAGCTCACATACACTCCTGCGGTTTCTCATTTCTCAGCTTGTCTCTCCAACATACACAACATCACTTCTCCACCTGTTATCCCACCGTACCCATCACAACTGATTCTCACCTGAGGCACCTCTCTCTCTCTCTCTCTCTCTCTCTCTCACACACACACACACACACACACACACACACACACAGAGTGTCTTCCTGGGCTGGATCTGTGGTGATGGATGGACCCATTCCCTGGGATCCTCCTGGAGATTGTCACCAACTATTAGTCCCTCTCCAGGCCTGGCTAGCCTTTGGACACATGGATTCTCAGGTGTGTCTCAAGCACTTCCGGAATTCCTGTTTCCAAAGCAGAAGGATTCTTTCCATTGACAAGGAAAGCTCCCTATTCCCAAATTCCCCAGTCCCTGCAGACGGGTGGTAGGAGTAGACAGGTTGATGTTGTGCGGGAAGAGCAAGAGTCCAGGGTTCTTCTTGGCCTCGGCTTGCCATTTCAGTCCCTCCAGCGGTTTTCTTCAAGGTTTCGGACACACATCTCAGCTGCCCCTCCCCGCTCCCTGCTCCCCACAACTTGCTCCTCACCATTCGCTGCCATAGCAGAATCTCTGCTACCATCATCAGCATCTGAGCTCTAGGAGGAGACAGAAAAGGACAACGTGCCGTCTGGCAGGACACAGGGGATAACGATCAACGTGGGCCAGTTGATCTGGAAATTTCGTTCTATTCTGTCCTATTCTTTTTTTTTTTTTTTTGGAATTTTTTATTTATGCATACAAGAGCTGGGGTACAGGCCAGAGGTGTAGGGGTGAGAGGATTCACCAGAGACAGAGTGGGGAACAGAAAAGGCAGATTGACTGAAACACACTGCTGAGGGGAGCAGCAGGCGAGACAGGACAGGTCTGCTGCACCATGTGGGTTTCTCCCTGGCCAGCTGGGGAATCGAGCTTGTGCTGCAGAGGCTGTGAACAGCTTCATAGGTTGCGTCTTAACCCCTGTGCCACCAGGGAGGCCCCTATTTTTTGTTTCTGAAGAAAGGAAATGAATAACCATTTTAAGTATAGAGTATAAAAGGTTGCTGGATATCATATATAACTGGAACACGTGTGTGTATATATATATATATATGTATATACTGAGCTGTGTGTATATAAATACACACACACACATTTTGAACATATAGTGGGTAAGTGTGAATAAGCAGACCCTTGTGCATCTTCCCCTCTTTTCGTTTGCCTAAGGACCCCTGCCCTCTGCCAAAGAGCAGGACGGTGGTCTTTCAGACATGAGTCTGCTTTCTCCTCCTTTGTCGACAAAAACAACCACTTTTCTTTTCCTCAAACTCTGTTTCCTTTAATTGGCTGAGGGAAACTGAGGTCTCCCTTTGGTATCATGGAGACACTTAACACCAAATGGAAAAGAATGCAAAATTCTACACAAAGTGGAAACACCCGATTTGGAAGAGAACCCTATTGTACACTGCAAAATAATTGAGTTAACTGTTCTTTACTTAATTAAATTGGTAATCATAATTACATACATGTAATCAATGAATCCATCTTTAAACACAAAACATGTCCCCTTGGCAAGCAGAATCACTATTTTTATTAAGTAAAGTAGCCATCATAAAGGTAAACGAAAGAATACATTGGACACTACGTCTGAAATTCAGTCAGCGTGGATGAGAGACGCAGGTGGGCGAGCTCAGGCCACCACAGACGGTGGCCTAGGGGTTCTGGGAACCCCAAGCGGCCTGCTCGGCCGCCATCTTGTGAGCTGCAGCTCTGGCTTCCTGCCCCAGGTCAGAGTCCCCCCAACACCCTTCGTCAGAGCCCATGGGATCAGAGCCCAACCTTAGGAGGTGTCTTCAAATCCACCCTGAGCTCATGGCCAGATTGCTCCTGGAGGGCTGCGCCAGAAGGTGTGGCCACAACGCCCCGCTGGGGGCCAAGGACACCCGGGGCTTGGAAACAAGGATGCCCAGCCTAGAAGCACAGGAGGGGGCGCCGGGGTCATGGACGGAGTGACCTCTGCTCCCGGGCCCAGGGTGGGGGTTCTGGCTCTCTCGGACCCTTTTCTGACTCGGTGCAGGTCAAGACACCGCAGAAGCTGCTCAGCTCCGGCCTTGCTGATAAGACAGAGGCCAAGATCTTGGTGACCACAACCTGGCCTCCTGCAGCTGAGAAGCACCTGGGGGCAGACTTTCCACCGCACACCACCCCCCCTCAGCCGCCCTTGATTGAGCACATTGTCTAGCTTCACCCCTCCCTTCTCTCTTTGTTCAAAGGGAAACTAAACAGGTGAGATCCACACAAACTTAAAAAGCAGGCCTCCCTGGTGGTGCAGGGGCTAAAGACTGCACTGTGAAGCTCGCCCCAGCCACTGCAGTGCTTCGCTTCTCCTGCTGGCCAGGGAGCTAACCCACTTGGTGCAGTCGACCTCTCTTGCTTCCCTGCTGCTCCCCTCAGCTGTGTATTTTAGGTAATCCACCTGTTCTGCTCCCCACTCACTCTCTGGTGAGTCCTCTCACCACCACCCCCTCCCTGCACCTCTGGTCTGCACCCCCAGTTCTGGTATGCATAAAGAAATAAATTTTTTAAAAAAATCACACGCACAAAGGGCAACCCCCAGAAAGGGATAAAGTGTTCTCACACCCTGTGTCCAACCAGGGCTTCATCTGCAGCACTGACACAGACACTCACACACAAGAGCAGTGAAGCCAATGACTCTGATACATGGCGAGCAAAGGATCCCTGTGGTCACTTCAGAGAAGAGACCCCATCACTGTAGACATGGGCAGACACTTGGTCATCCTTATTCTAGGAAGATTCAAATGAGCCGCAGGAGAGGAGCCCGAGTGCTGTGAGGGGGTCCAGGAGAGAACACTCCATAATGCCTGAAATGCAGCAGCGGGTGGGCCCCATGGACAACAGCTGAGCAGACCCCACACACCTGCCAGTGTGAACACAGGGCTTGGAAACGATGCCCAGCCCAGAAGCACAGGAGGGGGCCCCGGGGGTCATGGACGGAGTGACCTCTGCCCTGGTGCCCAGGGTGGGGGGTTCTGGCTCTCTTGGACCCTTTTCTGACTTGGGGCAGCTCTTGGGCTTCAGTGGCCCTGCTTTGGGACAACCCTGTTGGGCTGGGTGGGCCTTTCCCCATGGGGGGGACGGGGAACCCTGGGTGCTGGATTTGGAAACCGCATTTATCCCCTTTTCTTCGTTGCACACAAATTGTATTAAACTTCCTTTCCACGAAAGGCCTCACGCACTAGCGGATGTCTTGTCTCAATGCACTGGACAGCAGAACCTATTGAGAACAGGCAGGTTTGGGGGTGATGGGGTGTCCTCACCCTGCCCTCCAACACTTTGTTGGAAAGCAAGTGAGAATGACTAAGGCAAATATCCTCTGTTGACTTAAGAGGTGAGGAAAAAATAGTAAAATTCCTAGAAAAAAGAAGGGATTCTAGAAGCAAGCGAGGTTGTTGAGCTTCAGAGGAAAGGGGAGAGCGGACAGGCCCAAGGGGAAAATGTCAGGGACTAGCAGGTATTAGGAAGGAAAGGTCAGAAAAATAGATTGCGGTTATGGGGGTACTATTACAGAGTGATCCTGGGGGGGTCTCTCTGAGGAGCGATTACTTGGCAATGACGTGAATGAGGTGACACAGGGGGCACTCCGGGCAGAGCGAGCCTCCCGCGCAAAAGTCCGCACGGAAAATGTGGTTATTGTCAGCGAAGTTCATAGGGCCTGTGTGTGTATGGGGGGGTAGGGGGGTGGAGAGTGGAATGAAAGCTGAATTATCGCCCTATTTTTGTCTTGGTGATTTGATAACCCGCCATAGGAATGGTGATTTCATTTTCCCCTTGGTGGACACCACCTAGGAAGTCAGCCCCAAGTCTGGGGAAACAAACTAATCAGCAGCCATGAGGGAAATACATACATACATACATAAATGATTGCACAGACGTGAAATCCAAAGAGAAAGGGTCAGACAGAAAAGACAGGGCCTCCCTGGGGGTGCAGGGGTTAAAGAAAGCGCAATCAAGCTCTTGCCAGCCACTGCAGCAAGAGATGGATCCCCCACCAACCAGGAGCATCGCACAGGGCTCAGCAGACCTGTCCTGTCTCACCCGCTGCTCCCCTCACCAGGGTATTTCAGTAGATCCGCCTCTTCTGATCGCCACTCTCTCTGGTGCGTCCTCTAGCCCCACCCCACCCCCACCTCTGGTCTACACCCCAGGGCTTGTATACACAATAAATAACTCTTGAAAAAAAAAAAAGAAAAGAAAAGCGCCCTCCCCCAGCCCCCCACCCCGCCCCAGTGAGAGGCAGGGGCACACACTAAGCCCTTCATGGTGTGAAAACGAGGAGCAGTGTCAGGAACAGCTGCCAAAGAGAAAAGTCGATCAGATGGAAGATGCTCTCACCCAGTGGGAGCAGGTGCAGACGGTTGAAATAAGCCGGGGATTGGATTCCACGTGGGAACCGAGATGATTTATTTTGGGGGGCGATATGCTGGGTCCCTGGAATACTTTGGTTAAATGCAAAGTGGAGGACTGTGATGAGAACACGCGGAGTGCTGCGTGTGAGGTTCACTCCGCGGCGTGGCATGGGGAGCCCCTGAGCTGCTGGGAAAGTCTCCCGCACGTTTGCAGGCACCGAGGGTCGGTTAGTTTTCCAGTGTCTCTCCCGAAACACACAAGAACCTGCGATCCTTTGCGGGGCGGCCCCGAGCAGATCCAGGGCGCGCATGGTGGTGGGGCTCAGGGCCAGAGCGGGGGTCTGCGGCGTCCAGGCAGCACCTCCGGCTCGGGCGCCGGGGCCTCGGCGGGGTCACCTGGGCCCTGGGCCCGGGAGGCGCGGGGGCGGGCGAGGGCGCACACCTGGGGGCCGGGGCGGAGCATATAAGGCGGCGTCTCAGCGGCCGGGCGGGCTCGGGCCACCAGTGAGAGAGCCGGGAGAGGGAGAGCGGCCGGGAGAGGAGCAGACCCCGCGGGAACGCCGGAGAGAGCCCCGGGAGAGTCCAGATCCCCCGGGCGCGGGGGAGCCTGCCCGCCCTTCAGCTCCCCCACCTCAGCCCCGCCTCGCCGGCCCCTCAGGCCCCCGGCCCTGCGCCCGCCCAGAGAGCGCGGAGAGTCTGGGTTCGCAGGGGCCGGGAGCCTCCCCCGCAATCCCCCGGGCCTCCTGCCCGCCCTGCCCCCGGGCGCCCGGCTGCGCTGTCGGGGAGAACGCGAAAGGCCCACGCCAGCCCCCGGAGCCCCGGGACCCTCTGCCGTGTGGCCCGAGCCCTCCCGAGCCAGCCCCTGCAGCCACCGCCAAGACCGACAGGTGCGGGCTGCAGGGCCCGACGCCGACGGGAATGCGGTCCCCGAAGGCCTGGGGGGGGAGCGGAGTGGGGGGAACGGGGGGGCGCGCTCCGCTCTGCGGGCTCCCGACCCGGCGCCGCGGCGGGACGGTGCGCACGGCGGGGGCCGCCCACGGACTTGGGCCCCGCTCAGAGCAGGCCTGGGGTGAGCGTCCCTCGAAGCTCTGCCCGCGGGGGGCGGACGAGCCTGGAGGCGCCGCCCGGGAGCTGCCGCAGGAGACCTGGAGGGGAGGGAGGGAGCTGCCGGCGGGGACCGGCCCAGGACCCCGACGCGCCCTCCGCTCGCCCGGCGCTGCCGAGGCCCGGCCACGGACGGCGGGGACTCCCGAGCACGCCAGGGGCTGGGGGCTGGGGGCTGGGGCGGGGGACGCCTTCTCCGTGGTGCCTGGGATGGGGAGCGCGGGGATCCTCTGGGCGCCCCCGGAGAGGAGAGTCGGGGTGGCCTTACGCGGCCTGCGGGAGGGTCTCCGCAGCCGGCGGGAGAGTCTCAAAACGCCGCCCAGACGCGCCAAAAGCGGGCGTCAAGGCCAGGAGCCCTGGACGTGCGGGACGCAGCCGCGGGGCTCCCGGAGCAGCGGAGCCCCCTCGCGGCACCTCCTCGCGGCACCTGTGGGCGAGGCCCGAGGAACCTCGGGGGGCGGGTGGGGCCCGGGCCTGTGGGGGAGCCCACGGCGGGGAGGGGACCGGAGCGGCCCCGCGGGGAGCGCGCTCTCCCTGGTGGGCCGAGCCCACGGGCCAAGGGCCGGCCTGAGGCCGGGGCCGCCTGGCAGCGGTGATGAGACCTGGTGCGGCGGGGCGGCAGTGAGTACCCCCGGGGCTGGGCGGGTCCCCCCAAGATTGCTGAGGGTCTCCGACCTCGGAGTGCGCACAGCTGGGGGTGGGGGCGGCTGCGCTGAGACCGCAGCGGGGAGAAGGCTCAGGAGCCGGACGCCCCTGCTTGGGAAGGCGGAGTCCGCGGAGACTGAGCAGTGGTTCCCCCTGGAGGGAGCGGAGCTGTGGGGGGGGCAGTCTTGAGCGGTCTTGGGAGGGGGGGGGCGGGCAAAGGAGCTGCTCATTCAGCCTTCCGGGGTGCCCTGGCTGGAAGGAGCGGGTTTCTGCTGTGTCTGTTGTGACTGCGCTCCGCGGCGCCGCTCACCTGCGTGGGTCACGGAGCGGGGGTGACCGGCCGGGAGAAAGGTGGAGATTGTGGAGAGACAGCAAAGGGCTGTGTGGACTGAGGGGCAAGCGACGGCTGCTTCCTTTCGGGGTGTGCGCCGAAAACCTTTGTGCAGACCGGGGTAGTGAAAAAAGGGGGCGTTTGGGAGTGCAGGCTGTGGTCGGCAGCCTGAGGGCGGGCACCTGTCGGAAGGGGCGGGAATGCTTACGGGGCACACGTGAGCTGGGGGCTGCGAACATAAAGGTTGCTGCAGACAGCAAGGAGCTGAGGAGCGCCAACGGGAGCGAAGCAACTGGAAATAAGGTAGAGGGGGTGGAGGAGGGCCCAGGGGGTGGAGGAGGGCCCAGGGGGTGGAGGAGGGCCCAGGGGGTGGAGGAGGGCCCAGGGGGTGGAGGAGGGCCCAGGGGGTGGAGGAGGGCCCAGGGGGTGGAGGAGGGCCCAGGGGGTGGAGGAGGGCCCAGGGGGTGGAGGAGGGCCCAGGGGGTGGAGGGTCCGCGTCGGCCGGGCTTCGAGCGGGCGGGATCTGGCGCCCCCTACCGGCGCTTCGGGTGTCTTCAGGGTCTTTTCCCGCCCTCGTCCTCCGGGTGGGGTGGGCAGGGTCTGTGTAGCAGTGCTGGGGCTGCACCTGGCGGCTCCTCTGCTCTGCTTCGCCAGGTGAGGCCTCTTCCCCATCAGGGATGCGGGTTGCTGGCAGCTCGCGCGGGGGTGGGGTTTGTGGGTGCGGTGATTTTTTTATTTCCTGTTGGGCACGTCACCCCTCTGCCTGTGGCTAGAGAGCGGGTGTCTTCCCGGAGAAGTGACTCGGGCCCTTTTGCCACGGGGTCTTCGGGGCACATGCTGCTCCCGGGGGTGTGTGTGCGGAGGGTGGAGGTGACGCCCGCATCACAAGCAGCGCGTGCAGGCGCTTTTCTCGATTCTGGGCCTCCCTGTGTCGTGTCGCGCTGGTGTCTGTGAGGTGGAAATGGTTCTCAAGTTTGCATTGACTCTGTTGCGCTTCCCTTGGTTCCCATGGGGCGGTGGGCGGGTCCCCTTCTGGCCTCCTTTCGCCTCCCCGGCAGGGAGCCAGAGCTGGCGCACTGAGGTGGGCAGCCCTCGCTTCTGCTCCCCCACCCTGCTCGAGGGTAGGGGCTTGTAGACAAGAAAGTAAAAAAGGGGGAGATGGTGAGTGTCGGCCAGGGGGGGTGCTAAGAGGGTTCAGGAAGTCCTGGTGATGCAGCAGCTGGAGATCCGGGAGGCCTGGCAGGGTGCATGTGCCCCTGCTCTGCTTGGAGGTCCCCCTCCATCGGTGTCTCAGGGTCACAGGCCAGGTGGGGGCCTTGAGAGGCCTCTGCTGAGGGCTGTGGGGCAGAGAAGCCTGGACAGGGGTGGCACTGGGGCTGGCGGGCAGCCGCTACCAAGGCAGGGAGGGACCTGGTGGTCAGGAGCCCCCCCTTCTCCGGCACCATCCCTGGGGTAGAAGGACACTGCCCTGAGCTCGTTCTGTCCGTGATTCCAATGGCAGCGCCATCTCTCATACAGCTCAGGTTGTGCTCAGCTTCACAATAAGAACTGGGGGACCATTTCAGGTCATCTTCATGGGCCTCCCCGGGGGCGGGAGGGGTTACAGGCTGCGCTCTCCAGCCCTGGCAGCCCCTGCAGCATGAGTTCCACCCGCCACCACCAGGAGCAGCCCACAGGGCACAGCAGACCTCCCCGGTCTCCCTGCTGCCCCCCTCAGCTGTGGATTTCATTCATCCGCAAGTCTGCTCCCCACTCTGTCTCTGGTGAATCCTCTCACACTCCCGCACCTCTGGCCTGTACCCCAGTTCTTGTATGCATACATAAATTAAAAAAGAAGGAAATGTGTAACTAAAGAAGCGTTTTACAGTTACAGGTGACCAGTCTCTCAGGTAGGAATGAAGGAGTTGGTCTCCCCCATCTCTTGCAATTCCCCCCTTGTTTGACAGGTCTGTTTCTCCCATTCCAAGGAGCTGAGAAAAGCAGCCTGGAGCTCACCCATCTCGTGCAGACCCCTTCCCCTTCCCTCCTTCAGCTTCCCTTTATATTCCCTTTGCATAAAGACCCCTGCCCTCTGCCCAAGCGTAGGACGGCAGTCTGTCAGACAAGAGTCTGCTGCCCTCCTCGTTTGTCCAGATTCAACCACTTTCCTTTCTCCCAAACTCGGTTTCCTTTCTTGGCTGAGGGAAACTGAGGCCGGCGTTTGGTAACAATGGTGCAGGCCAGAGCCAGGAGCTGGATGCCACTTGGGC
>NW_023601104.1:35696276-35741805 GCF_014898055.3 Talpa occidentalis | reverse complement strand
ATAGAAGCTCACATCAAAAAACAAGAAAGAACTCAAAGAAACAACCTAATCTCGAAGCTCAAAGATCTAGAAAAAGAACAACAAAAAAACCCCAGAACCAGTAGAAGAAAAGAAATAATAAAAACCAAAGCAGAAATAAATGAAATTGAAACTAAAAAAACAATCCAAAAGATCAATGAAACCAGAGCTGGTTCTTGAAAAAATAAATAAATAGACAAACCCCTAGCCAGGCTCACAAAGGAAAAAGGGAGAAAGCACAAATATCACAGAATCATAAATGAAAGAGGAGAAATCACAACGGACACAGCAGAAATCAAAAGAATAATCGTAACTACTATGAACAGTATTATGGAAACAAGTTCAACAATCTAGAGGAGATGGACAATTCCTACAACTCTACAATCACCCAAAGCTAGATAAAGAAGAATAGAACACCTAAACAGACCAATTACAAGCAGCGAAATTGAAATGGTAATTAAAAACCTCCCAAAAACAAAAGCCCAGGACCTGATGGATTTACAAATGAATTCTACCAACATTCAGAGACGAATTAGTGCCTATCCTTCACAAACTCTTCCAAAAAATTGAGAGGAAGGGACAATACCAAACACGTTCTATGAAGCCAATATTACACTAATACCAAAACCGAACAAGGACAACACAAAAAGGAAAACTATAGGCCAATCTCCCTAATGAACTGATGCAAAATCCTCAATAAAATTTTAGCTATCAGAATCCAACAATGTATCCATAAGATAATTCACCACGACCAAGTTGGATTCATTCCAGAGGCACAAGGATGGTTTAACATCCGAAAATCAATCAACGTTATCCAACACATCAACAAAAAGAAATATAAAACCATATGATAATTCAATAGATGCGAGAAAGCTTTCGACAAAGTGCAACACCCATTCATGATAAAAGCCCTGAAATTCTTGGATCAAGGAACAATACCTCAACATCATAGGCCATCTATGACAAGCCAACAGCCAGTATCATTCTCAATGGTGAAAAGCTGAAAGCAATTCCATTAAGATCTGGAACAAGACAAGGATGTCCACTCTCACCACTGCTTTTCAATATAATACTGGAAGTCCTAGCCAGAGCAATAAGACAAGAGAAAGACATCAAGGAATCCAATAGGAAAAGAAGAAGTCAAACTATCACTATTGCAGATGATATGATAATATACATAGAGAACCCCAAAATCTCCACAGAAAAACTAATTCAACTCATCAATCAATTCAGTAAAGTGGCAGGATACAAAATCAACACGCAAAGTCAGTAGCCTTCCTATACACAAACAATAAATCTGAAGAAGAAGAATAAAAAAACCACCCCTTTTTATTATCGCGACAACAAAAATCAAATATTTGGGATAAATCTAACAAAAGAGGTAAAGGACTATACAAAGAAAACTATAAAACACTGTTAAAAGAAATAGAAGAAGACACAGAAGATG
Organism: Talpa occidentalis; assembly: GCF_014898055.3. Classification (NCBI taxonomy): domain Eukaryota; kingdom Metazoa; phylum Chordata; class Mammalia; order Eulipotyphla; family Talpidae; genus Talpa; species Talpa occidentalis. Next base: position 35,740,340 of record NW_023601104.1, on the reverse strand, counting down.
GAAAGACATCCCCTGCTCATGGATTGGAAGAATAAACATTATTAAAAGGCCATCCTACCAAAAGCAATATACAGATTCAATGCTATTCCAATCAAAATTCAATGGCATTCTTCAAAGAAATAGAACAATTATTGATGAATTCATATGGAATCACCAAAAAACCCCGAATAGCCAAAGCTCTACTGAAAAAAAAAGAAGGAAATGGAGGCATCACACTCCCAGACTTCAAACTATACTACAAAGCCATAATCATCAAAACTGCATGGTATTGGAACAGAACAGACATACAGACCAATGGAATCGAATAGAAAATCCAGAAATAAACCCACAGATTTATGGTCAACTTCTTTTGACAAAGGAGCAAAGACTATGCATTGGAGCAAAGAAAGTTTGTTCAATAAATGGTGCTGGGAAAACTGGGTCGCTACATGCAAAAGAATGAAGCTTGACCACTACCTCACACCATACACAAAAATCAACTCAAAATGGATTAAAGAACTAGACATAAGACCTGAAACCATAAAATACATAGAAGGAAATATAGGCGAAACACTACGGGATTTGCATATCAAAGACATCTTTACAGACACATCACCCAAGCAGTGATAGTGAAGAGAAAGATAAACAGCTGGGACTACATCAAATTAAAGAGCTTCTGCCAGCAAAAGAGACAATAACAAAACAAAGAGAACCCCACCAACTGGGAGAACATTTTTGCACCCAACACTAATGATAAAGGACTGATCACAAAAATCTGCAAAGAGCTGATGAGACTCAGCAACAACAAAGAAAATTATCCAGTCAAAAAATGGGCAAAGAGCTAAAAAGAAACTTCTCTGAAGAGGAAATGCAAATGGCCAACAGACATGAAAAAATGTTCAACATCACTTGTAATCAGGGAATGCAAATCAAAACTACCATGAGATACCATCTCACACCAGTGAGAATGGCACATATTAAAAAACTAGCAACAACAAATGTTGGCGAGGATGTGGAGAAAAAGGAACTCTTGTGCACTGTTGGTGGGAGTGCAAACTGGTCCAACCACTATGGAGAGCTGTGTGGAGATTTCTGGACCTACTAAACATAGAGCTTCCATATGATCCAGCAATTCCACTCCTAGGTATTTACCCAAAGGACACAGAAACATCAATTCCAAAGAGCACCTGCACCTATGTTTATAGCAGCACTGTTTACAATAGCTAAGCTTTGGAAACAGCCCAAATGCCCAAAAATAGATGACTGGATCAAGAAGATGTGGTACATATATACCATGGAATATTACTCAGCATTCAAAAAAGATAAACACATGCAATTTGCAGCAACATGGATGGCACTGGAAGGGAATCATGCTCAGCGAAATAAGCCAAAAGAAAGAAAAATCCGGATGGTCTCACTCATAGCAGGAATCTAGAAAACTTAAATAAGGGACCAGGAAAATGAATATAAGAAAGTGAAAATCAAAATCAACAAAAAACTATGAACCAGAGACACTTTTTGGGGGGTGGGGGGGCGGGAGGGGAAGGATTGGGGTCAGAATGGGGCGTTTTGCATTGTATGGGGGAATATAAAAATAATTTAATATTTAAAAAAAAAAAAAAAAGTGAAAGGCACAGCACTGAAATACAACAAAACAATCGTAGGAAATCATCTGCAAAATGCTCTTTTTATAAAAGGGTGCTATGCATAAGTATAATAAAATATTTTGAAATTTAAAAAAAAAAAAAAAAAAAGAAGATGTGGTATATATAGTATATATAATGGTATACTACTCAGTTCTAAAAAAGATAAACTCTTGCCATTTGCAACAACATGGTTGGAAATGAAGATCATGCTAAGTGAAATAAATCAGAAGGAAGACAAATACCGGGTGATTTCACTTATGTGGAATATAGAGAAAAAATAAAGGAACTGACAAAACTAATCTAAAACAAACTTTAGAAATATGAATGCAGAGCTACAGCTATTAAAGGTGGAGGGAGGGAGAAGGTGGGTTCAAAAGGAGGAGGGAGCCCAATGGCTTAGCATAAAGGACTTTGGGTGCTTAGATTGTGGGGGGCGGTATGCTGACATACATCTGAGGAGGTGTGAACTTATTCCCCTAAGTCATAGACAGTATTGTAAGCCAGTGTTATCTCAATAAAGAGAAACAAAATGAAACATAACAAAATGTTGATCGGTGATGACCAACCCAGGATACAAACTTCATTTTTTAATCAGATGAATGAAATAGACTGAGCTGGGCTCTCACAAATGGTGAAGCATCCTCTGCTATCAAGGCCCACTGACTCTGACATGTGTGTCCATGAGTTTTCTCTCTGTTGATTGAAGGATAGAAGGTGGGAGCACAAAAAATGACAGGGGCTTTTAAAAGGAAATGAGAGTGGCCAGAAAACAATGAGAGAGTGGCCAGAAAACAAGGAATTACCTGGTCTTCTATGAGGTGGCACCTGCGGGCTGATGGCATTGGTCCCCATGATCACATACTCGTAGTGGACTCCTGGGTTTGGCTGCTGGTGTATCATCTGACAACGACACAAAGGTCAGTGTCACTGCCCCGGCACACATGCTCATCCCATTCCTACTCATCCTGTCCCCGCTTTCTCATGGTATAAATGCTACTATCTATAAATGAATGGGTTGACTCACATCAATGATATTAGAAGATCTGTGACAGATTAAATGGCAGCATTTTCATACAGCTTTTTGTTATTTGCTTTTGGAGGGCAAAGTACTTAACTTAGTCTCTGAGAAAGTCAGAAAAGAGTGGGCAGGAGGTGAAGATATTATAAATTCTAAATAAGGCGATGGGAAAAATAGTAGTGGAACTATTGCTTGGGCTCCCAGTCATCCCATACTTGGCTTAACGCTCCACGATGTTCATAAATGTAGGTTTACACCACAAGAGAACACGTTTAAACACTAGGTGGCAAGAGAGAGCTGTCAAAGAGCATCAGATTGCTGGCAGGGGCTGCCCAGGATCTTTCAGATTCCTTCAAAGTCCTCTGACCGTGAGCCTGGCTTAGGAAAGGTCTGCCCTAATCATCTCCCTCATTCATTTTTATCCAAGGAAAGCTAGAGAACCGCAAAGAGATGGTTCAGGAAAACAGGTCTTAGAGAAGGAAGTCTCCCTGGGCCACCATCTTGCAGGAATCAATGGCTAAAGCAGGGAGCTACACAGGGCTGTAGAAGTAGCAGTGAAACACCCTGCAAAGACACAGAATAAATCAGCAAGACCCAGCAGAACCAATCCCTTCCAGTTGGCTTTGAAGCACAAATATCCTTTGTGTCCTTCTATGCCTTTCCCAGTGGGAAGGTGTGAGGGGGCTGTGGTCTGAAGGGAGCAGCAGAGCGGGAATCTGCAGTGTACACAGGAGCCAGGCAGGGGGACAGTTCTGTAGTTCAGTCTCTACTGTTTCCAAAGGGGCTGTCCTGTAAGATCTGTAACCTACAGCAAGTCCCTTCACCTCACAGTATTTGATTTCTTCACGTAGAGATGGAAGAGGAAGCTGGAATGACAGCTGATCTTTAGGGTCCTTTTACCTACAAGTATCCCTGAGTCCTCCTGGCACAGTGGGTCCTGTCCAGCCCATGAAAGTTTCTGTTTTGCCTGCTTATACCATCATCTCTTACCTGCTCCCCACTTGTGAAATGGGGCCTTCATCCTATAATTCAGACAACAGAAAGCAGGTATAAGGATGGACCATTGGGCTCTTTATACCCAGAAACTACATGTCGAACCCCAAGGGGAGCAGAGGCATGACCTTGGGTCCCCGTGTGTTCCCTTATGCCCTCATTTCTCTTTTCACACAACCCCACATTCGATCTGAGACTGGAAACCCTCCCTGCTTCCTGCGCTGCTTCTGTGTGAACATTCTGCCACATTCCCAGTTATGAAATTATTTTTGGCTACCACATCTGGGATCACCCACCGTGGGCCTTTAAATACCTGGGCTTTTACCCCAATGCCATTTGAAACTTATCCACAGTCCAACAACCGACTGGACAGCCTAAAAAAAATATTCAAAATTAACTAGAACAAGGGTTCTTTTATAGTTTCTAGTCCATGAGCCACTAGGCCCAAGAGAAATGGACATGTAACCCTATAGCTAGAAAAGTAATACTTACAAAGCTCTAACACAGCAAATGTCATGTAGATCAGTCTGGCTTTGGAGACAGCAAAAGAACAGACATTTGAGGTTGAGCTCACTCTTTTTACCAAAATGAGTGATCTTGACCTTTTGTTTCTTGTCACCGTTTCCTAATCTTTTAGGAAGACAGGATTCTAGTAGTTTCTGTTAAAAATTAAGGATCAGTTTAAGTGATGGGGCTACTTAATATTTTAGTTTTGTGTAAAATAAATCAAAGTTTTGTTTTCTACCAAGCAGGGAACTTCTAGTAATTCTCTGTATCTTACTGCAAGTCTTATTGTATCATCTGGAGTACTCTGGAATTCTCCTTCCTTCATTTGCTTTAAAGGAATCTGAAGAGGGCTGAGAACTGTGGTCTTGTCTTGCTTCAGGCATTTGCTTTCTTTTGCCATAAAAAGAAAACATGCCAAATTAGCATTAAGAGGAAAGTGCCTGGAGGGGATCCAATGTTCATGAAATAAAGGACATGTTTTGTCTCTGATTTGGTTCAACAAGTAAAATTGGTTTTACTGGATCAATAAACTCTGAGGGTAATAAGCATCTGGTAGAGTTTAAGGTTTCTATGCACTAGGTACATTTCGAGGTGAATGGCCAAGACCAACGCCAAACATTTAAGAGCACCTCAAAAGGCTCCACTCAAATGGTTTTATGGAGCAACGGCAATAATTTGCTATTTGTTCTAAGCATGGTCCTTAGAAGCAACAAGATACAAACTCTAGACAACAGTCCAGAAACATCCAAACTCACATAGACATCCAAAATCTCATTAGTAGGCCCTTCAGCCAAAAAGGACTCTCCGGCAGTGCTGGAAATCTCATTTGGACGCTTGTAGGTGAACATGGTTCCTCCGCCTTCGTATTTTCCGGGTCGGTCAATTGCCCAGTTCCCGTTGATGATGGAGCGGCCAGAGCGACTTCTTAAGGCTGTTGAGAAAAATGAGATAGTTCCGCAGGTAAGTAGAGTCCTTAAGTGGAAACTGAACTGCTGCCCCAGTTGCTGGCTTGTTCACTCATCGAGAGTTTCCTCAGGACCCACTCTGTGCCAGACACTGATTGGGGCCCTTGGGGGACAGTGAGGCATTTAGACCACACCCCTTGGGGCTCTCTTATTTCCTCAATTTACTCCTTTTTTCTGCCACTTGAACTTAGTATAGAAATAAAGGCCAGAGTGGTCAGGAGAGAAAGATGTAGAGAAAGAGAGGGAAAGCAGAAAGAGAGGGAGGCAAAAAGGAGGGGGAAGGGAAACTATATTGTACCCCATTATCTAGGTTGCTGATTGCCACTCCGTGAGCTGATTTTGGCCTCCACACAGGCTTAGTTTGGCCTTTATTGTGTTTTCTTAGAAAAATAATTGAACACAAATTTTAGAATTGGGAGATTTCACATTAAAAATTTAGAGCTCTAGCATCTCTTGTAAAACAGGAGATATGTTAACGTTGGCTCCACATCCTGTGATGGCAGCCATGGGCTAGTGCTGAGAGGACGCCCCTTTTAGATGGAGTCTGTGTGCTCTGGCTCCCACAAATCCCCACCACCCCAGGACCCCCCAACACTGAGGCTACATCTCAGTCTTGTACCTATTATTTATAAATAGGGATTATTTATTTCATGTACAAGCACACTTACATTGTTATTTTTCATAGATAATACAATTTTTCCTATAATTCTTTCTAGTTGGATGTCTACTAAAAGTGGCAAAGCTAAAGACAGGCCAAGGGGCCACATGATTTTCTTCTACCTCCTCAGCTCAATTCATTTTATTACCTCCTGGCTTCTGTGACTGTTGAGGCCATGATTACGTTGGCTACTCAAAATCAGTCCTCACAACACTGCTGAGTAGATGCGTCTCCCATCTTTCAGAAAGAGGTTCAGGGATGAGAGGAGGTGTTCAAGTTCACAAAGATGGTATGTGACAGGTGATTTGGGATCCATACCCAGGAGGGAGGTAAGAAAGCACAAGAGGGGCCAGAAGTGGGGTGTTAGCATTAGTAAGAGAAGAAGGGACAGCACCTGAGCAGGCTTTCTTCCCTTGACCTCTGGCACCTTGAAACCTACAACCAGTGGTGGATTGGGTTTAAAGGAGATCGTATTGGGCCTCCCCGGTGGCGCAGCAGTTGAGCGCTGGGTTGCGAAGCTGCCTGCAGCCTCTGCAGTGCCGGTTCGATCCCCGGCTGCTCCCCAGCCACCAGAGGAGGGTCCCACATGGTGCGCAGACCTCTCCTGCCGCCTGCTGCTCCCCTCAGCAGTGTACTTCGGTCCTTCTGCCTGCTCTGCTCCCTGCTCTGGCTCGGTGAATTTTCTCAACCTCCTGCACTTCTGACTGTACCCAGTGCTTGTATAAATAAATAAATAAATCTTTAAAAAAAAATAAAAAAATAAAGGAGATCCTATTATAAGTGCCAGACACATAGTGGGCCTGTGGTGGCTACTCTGCATCACTTTACAGAGTTGCTAGATTTAATTTTTTACAATTTACTATGAAAAATTTATACATAAACAAAGTAGTGAGAACAGTATAATAAACTTCCATGCACACATCATCCAGCTTCAACTAATGATCAAATCATGACCCCTTTCACTTTGCAAATCCAAGAGCCCATTCATCCTTAATATTTTCAGCAGTTGTCTCTAAAATACTCCTTGTATTTGTCTCATTTTCAGCAGTATTTCTTCAATGGGCCTTCCCAGGTCTGTAGAATCAGAAGTTATATGAAGGCCAGAAGAGCATCTGATTCTCGGCAACCTCCCCGGAGGACTCTACCCCTGGTTGGCTGGTTTCCACAGCTACCGCAAGACCACAAGGAAGACTGAATTATAAAATTAATTCAGCTTATTGAGTGGCAAAACCAAGTTAAGAGTAGAGACCGAGGAAGAAGAGGGGTGGAGGCCATTTTCTCTCAAAAACCACACTTTCTGAGAAGACAGTGTTTTCATTTTGTAACTTCCAATTCCTCAGCCACCTCAAATCTGACTCTTACCGTCATCATCTCATTGAAACAATGCAAATGAATGTCAGAAAGACCTCTAAGTTGGTAAATCCAGTGGGCATTTCCTAGCCTCTCCTGCTGGACCTCTCAGCTGTGTATGGATTTCCTGACCACTCCTTCCCACGGGGAACATCTTTGGTTTCTGGAACACCATGCTCAGCTTCCTTCTCTTCTGTTTTTGGGCTGCTCATATTCCTTTCTCTCTCATCTACTAGGCCGTTACTTATCAGCATTCCTTAAAGATTAGAAGTAGACCAGCTGTGGGTCTTGTAACCCTTTCCTGGACAGTTTCGTCCATGCCCATGGTTTTAATCTCAACATTCCAGTGACTTCCAAATTTGTTTCCAATCCAGACTTTTCCTTTGGTACCAGAATTTTATATCTAATTGCCTACTTGACAGCTTCACTCAGACATGTTTTCTAAAACTGAACTCATCCCTGACCTCTCCTAGTGTTTCTTCTTTTAGTAAATGGTGCCACCATTCATCTGATCAGACATCCAGAGTAATCCTGGATGCCTTCTCCCTTCGTCACCCCTATGTCTAATCCATCATCAAATTTTATTTTACCTCCTCCATATTTCCTGAACACATCTGCTTCTTTTCATATCCACTGTCATAGCCCAGGGGCCAAGTTACCATTAGATCTCATCTGGACTAACTCAAAAACTCTCACTGGTCTTCCTGTTACCCTTCTTTTCAGTCAGAGTAATATTTGCAGAATGCAGATTTGACCACCAAATAGAGCTCCAAACCATTTCATGGCTTTCTATTTCTCTAGGAGGAAAAACCCCAATAATTTGTGGGGTCAGGGCCCCAGGTAATACAATTCAGCCTCATGTCTGTCTGTTCTTCCCTCTGTGCTTTCTCCCTGGCCCCCTTTTAGCTCACCTAATACATCATGGTCCCTCCACAATGCTGTTACTTCTTCCAGAAATGCTGCCCCTGATGCCAAGTTCTATGTGTTCTTTAGATATCTGCTTCTCCAGAGCAGTCTCCTCCCCCTCCATCCAGTCCTGTCTCTTCCTCACATGTTCTCACAAATGCAAGAGCCTTTCCTTCAAGGCCTTTCACCCAGTTGGTACACACATCTGCACAGAACAGGATCTGATTAATGTTTGCCTTGTAAACTCCAAAAGGACAAAAGACAGTAGAGTTTCCTCATTGTTCTACTTCTGGCACCCAGCATAGTGGTCACCACATCAAAAGAACATAATAAATGTTTACAAAATGCAAAAATACATACTAGAAGAAGGCAAACAGTTCAAAAAATATAGACAGTAAACCAAGCACAAATATACCTTAAGCAAATAAAAAGATATTTCCTCACCTTACTTATAATTTAAGAAATGAAAGTCGGGCCTCCCTGGTGGCGCAAGGGGTTAAGATGCAACCTATGAAGCTATCCACAGTCTCTGCAGCATGAGTTTCATCCCCAGCCAGGGAGCAACCACATAGCACAGCAGACCTCTCCTGAATCGCCCACTGCTCCCCTCAGCAGTGTATTTCAGTCAGTCTGCCTGTTCTGTTCCCCACTCTGTCTCTGGTGCATCCTCTCACCATCCCCCCCAACTCTGGCCTGTACCCTAGTTCTTGAATGCATAAATAAATAAATCTTTTTAAAAAAAGAAATGCAAGTCAAAACCACAATGGGATATTTTTGACCCAATAGATTTGTAAACATTTAAAAAATTTATAACCATCAACATTGATGGGTATATGAATAGGCAAACACCCATCACATTGACTCAGCCAGACTGAAGGCAATTTAGTTAGATTGTTAAAACTTTAAAGGTGCACACAGTTGATTGAAGAATTTTACTTCTAGGAAACTGCTTGAGGGATATTAAGAAATGTATACAAAGATGGCAGATATTTTTAAAATAGAAAAAACTAAAAACAACCTAAATGTCCATCAGTAAAAAATTGCTTAAGTAAACAGTCATATTGGATATTCATGCAATGCAATATCCAATGCAAGGAGATAGAGCTGTCTGTCTGTGGGTATGGGAGGAAGGCTACTTGAAAACTGAAACAAAAATGCAGAAGTGTATGCATTTGGTCTTATTTCTGTATTTTTAAATAAAAAGCATGTAGTTACGTGCATCGAACTGTTTAGAGAGAGACATAAAACTGTTAAGTGTTTGGGTACAGGAACTGGGGATGGGAGATGAGAAGGGAGACATTTATTTCTGATTTATATATTTTTACTACCATTTAAAATGTTTTTTACCATATGTATAACGACTTTTTTTCTTTCTTTTTTTTAAGATATATTTATTTATGTGTACAAAAGCTGGGTACAGGCCAGAGGTATGGCGGGGGCGGGGGGTGGTGGTGAGAGGATTCACCAGAGACAGAGTGGGGAGCAGAACAGGGAGACTGAAACACACTGCTGAGGAGAGCAGCTGGAGAGTTGGGAGAGGACTGTTGTGCCATGTGGGTAGCTCCCTGGCCAGCCGGGGATCAAACTCGTGCTGCAGAGGCTGCAGACAGCTTCACAGTGCTGTGCTTAACCCCTTTGCCACCAGGGAGTTAACACAGGCATACCTTGATTTATTGCACTATGTAGATACTATGTTTGTTTACTAGTCCTTCCACCAGCAAGAAGATTACAACTTGTTGGAAGCCTAGATCATGGCTAGCATTGTTTGGCAATAAAGCATCTTCAAGTTAAGGCATATACACTGGTTTTGTAGATATAATGCTGCTGCAGGCTTAGCAGGCTAAAGTATAGTGTGAACATAACTTTCTTAGATTTGACGTGAACATACAGACATTCATCTGCCTTGCCTTATTGCAGCATTCCCTTTTTGCAGTGATCTGGAGCTGAACCCACAATATCTCCAAGGTGTGCCTGCTTATGGGACATGGTACAAGCAGAAATATTGCTGAGGAATCTATGTATTTTTCCTTTTTAGCAGCTTCTTCTTAAAATTGCATTTAGAGCATCAAAAGCTCAGAGTTGAGGTAGGTTTTGTTATGATTTTATTGTTCTTTGTGATAATATTGTAGAAGAGGTTAATATCTGAAAACCAAGAAATCCATTAAAAAAGTCATTTGAAATACTGCTAAGGGGAGAGCTGAGAGGGCCTCCCCAATAAAAAAATGGGAAACCTGAGGTTTTTTATTATCAACTACTATTACCTACGCATCCTCTCTAAAGGTTCAGATGAACCTTTGACCACACACTAGCAGAGCAAAAAAGCCATAGCAAAATAAAAAAATATCAGAACAAAAAAAGTCATTTCAAATTTTCATTAAACAGAGTCTTGATTTCATATGCCCAAACTCCAAAATGAGCTCCAACCTGGCCTTTTGTGTCCAAAACAGTTGCATCTGCAGCTGATGTATCTGTAAGCAGTTCCAGGGCTATCAGTGGTGTCCAGAGCTAGACACCAAAGGTGCAGGGGACGTACTCTGGCTTGAGGGTGAACTCACTGAAGGTCAGGGTTTGGCAAAGCCTGTTTGAAAGGTACCCTCACAGCTATGAGATGATCAGAAAGTCTCTACTCTTATTTGACATTTGGGTTTTATTCCGAGCTAGTTGTCAACAATGGGCATATATTATTTGGCCTAAACTGTCTGTGCAGATAATGCCTTTCTCCAAGATTCCTAGAGGAGTCACTTCTACATCCAAGCCCTGCTTCTCATATACTTTTCCACCTTAATGCCTATTGCTGACAACCCTGCCCTGGCCCTCATCACCAAGTTAAGAAGCTTTCTTCTTTTGGAAAATGAAGGTTAAGTTCCTCCCACTAACAGAATTCCAAGCTTATTAATATTTTGTTTTTTTGTTTTAAGAAGCTATTAGGGAAGTAGCAAGGCAAAAACAAGTGTGGTGTCAACCGTCACGGCCACCAGTGCCAGCTGGAGGTCTGCAGCCCTGTGACTTTGGTCCAGTCCATGAGCTTGCCTGGAAGCCCACCTGTGGGCACGAACTCAAGCAAACCGCGGATTATGCTAGCTAATTAGAGTACCCTGAAAATTAAACATGACTATTCACTTCACACTGCCATTGGGAAGGGTCATCATGTTATATCTTTATTTTCACTAAGTTCTAGTTGAAATTTACCATTCTTTCTTTTATAAATGTAGGCAACATAATAGTATTAGCAGTCCTGTGACTTTCTCTCACCAACTACATATATATTCATATGATATAGATGTTACAGATATTTTGAAACTGTTTTTTTTAAAAAAAATCACTATTTTGAAATTACAATAGCTATTAAACCCTCCACAAGATCTCCTAATTTAGTGTTAAAGAAGCATGCTACTGTATTGCAAATTTGTTTTCTAAAAATATTGTGATTGGGCCTCCCCTGGTGGCACAGTGATTGAGCACTGGGCTGCGAAGCTGCCCGCAGCCTCTGCAGCGCCGGTTCAATACCCGGCTGCCAGCGAGGGTCCCACATGGCACGCAGACCTCTCCTGTCGTGCCCGCTGCTCCCCTCAGTGGTGTATTTCATCACTCTGCCTGTTCTGTTCCCCGATCTGGCTCTGGTGAATTCTCTCACCCTCCTGTGCTTCTGAGTGTACCCAGTGCTTGCATAAATAAATAAATAAATCTTTAAAAAAATATTTTGATTATTATAATTCAATATAATGGGTTCCCCTTTTACTCCACTGTATCTTATTTTACAGATTTAAAGATAGTAATCTGAGAGGATACCCACTGACTGCCAAAGGAGTCCATGGCACAAAAGAGTGAAGACCCCCCTTACCTAATGCTTTATGGTTTTCAAAACACAAACTCAGGTAATATGAATGCCAATCCTATATGGCAAGCAGGACATACATTGCTTTTATTGTACAGATGAGGAAATAGGTTCAGAGAGATCAAGTTACTGGCTCAAGGTCACGGACTGTCATGTAAAGTTCAGGACTTGAACTGTGATGTTCTGAATTCATATTCTTTCCATTATGCCAGTAGTTCTCGCAGAGCAGTCCTTGGACCAACAATTAGCACCCCCTGGAAGCTGGTTAGAGGTGGAGGTTCAGGCTGGCTGAATTAAAAACTCTGGGGTAGGGTCCAGTATCTGGGTTTGACAAGTCCTCCAGTTGGTTGTGGTACCTGTTATAATTGGAGAACTACTACTAAAACCTTCCCTTGTCTCATATTTTCAGTCCTGATCAAAAGCTAAGGGAGGAATTTTCTGGCTTTGCCTGGGTAACATGACCGACAACGAGAGGAGCGAAACTAAAGGCCAGTGTGTGTGTGTGTGTGTGTGTGTGTGTGTGTGTGTGTTGGGGTGGGGGTGGGGGGGTGGGGGCTTCCTTCCACCTTCCTACTAAAGCTCTCACACAATGACCTCCTTGCCTGAGAGCACTAAGGATTCACAGAACTGACCTTCCCATGGATTCTGAGTCACCAGCAATAATTCTAGAGTATGCCTATAATTGTGTGATGTATACACAACGCATAAGCCATTAAGAGTTTGGATTGTGAATAACCCTATGGGGGCTGGAGGAGCTGTAAAAAAGTCTAATTTAACTCAACCAGAAATTATATCGAGACATTGAACAAACCCACATACTGAATTGTTAAATCCTAGGATGCATAATTTCCCACATTTTTCCATGACTGACAGTAGACATATATGGTTTTATAGTAGGAGAGCAGTGGCTGCCAGGCAGATGACTAGGTTCTGATGTAGCTGTCATTTCCTGAACACTAGTGAAACTGACCCGATTAAGTCACTTCAACTGAGTTAATTATATTGGCAGCCTAATTTGTAGATGCATTAACTTAAAAAAAATTTAGGCTATGACATAATAGTGAAGCACATAAATAATAAATTTATACTTGGATGACTTTGTATATTTGTCTTGCATCTGTGTTACTATTATCTACATAAAGAAAAAGACCATTCTAGTGCCCCAGCAGGCTCCTTGACCCCAAGACTCAAGGGTTACATTACTCTGCAATTTAAGCATCATAATTTTGCTTGTTTTGAATTTCATATAAATGGAATAAATGGAATAATCCCATTCATACTCTTTTGTGCTGGATATCTGTTACTTAACATCTAGGTGATTCATCCACCTGGTTGCACTTACCAATAGTTCATTCTTTCTCATAGCCATTTAGTAGTATACAAACATTTATATACCATTTATCTACTTTTTCTATTACTGATAGAAATCAGTAATATTTGAGATGTTTCCCAATTTTTTAAAAAAAATATTTATTTATGCATACATGAGTTGGTCTAGAGGCCAGAGGTGTGGAGGTGTAAGAGGATTCACCAGAGACAGAGCGGGGAGCAGAACAGGCAGATTGACTGAAATACACTGCTGAGGGGAGCAGCGGGCGCAACAGGAGAGGTCTGCTTCACCACATGGGACCCTCGCCGGCTGGCCGGGATCGAACCGGCGCTGCAGAGGCTGCGGACAGCTTCACAGCATGGCACTCAACCGCCTCCGCCACTAGGGGAGGCCCCCATTTTTGACTCTTATGGGTAAAGCTGCTAGAAAATTTTTGTATATGTTCTTGGTAGACATAAATTCTCATTTCTGTTGAGGATATACCCAGGGGTAGAATCACTGGGTTACAGGTATAAGCATGTTTAGTTGTAGTAGGCACGGCCAAATATTTTTTCTAAAGTGGTTGTAACCTTGAGTTGATGTGGTTGGGAGCCAGGAACCTCACTGAAGGAAAAGAGACACACAAATATGGAATGGGGGAAGGCAACATATAAGCCTGGGGACATGTATTTGAATTTGAGATAATATGAATTCCTAATTTTGAAGGTATGTACATGTATGTTTATGTGTACATGCATGTACATATATGTATGCAAATATGCATATTCCAGACATGCATATTCCTAGCTCTGACTGCTAACAGGGTTAAGAAACATAGGTACTCCTTTAGCAATATGCCACCAGCACCTTAATCCCTGTCTTGAATATCAGTCATCATTAAAGGCACCATTTCCTGGAAAAATGACTAATTCTGGGGCTGGGGCTGGGGTGGGGGTACAAGCTAAGCTTGGAAGTCAGGAAGTGGTCACAAAACAATGGGAACATGTCACAAGGATACAGGTGTCACCTGCAAGCAGCACCTACTGACTGTAACTGGGACACTTTGAACACTCAAATTAGTAATGAATTATAAATTATTAAAAAAAAAGGAAACGAATGAACCATGGCAATAAGCAGCAGATAAAGGAACACACATGGGAGAAGGCAGGCTTCTTGCTTACAAGAGATTGCAATACAGAGGGGGTGCTGGTGAATATAGAGGGTGTACTGGTGAATGTAGAGGGGTGCTGGAGTTAGGAAAGTATTTTGTAATCATCATGGTAAAGATTGGATTTGACCAGAATCCCAAGAGGACACTAAGCTTGGGAGGGGGGCATTTTGATGTGGAATGGGATATTCCCATGGTGTTATTAATCCCCAGACTGCTTACTGGTTGCAAGGATGAAAGAGTAATTACCCCGTGGAGAAATTGGGCAGCATTTCTCAGGTGATCAAAACTAACATCTCCAGCGAGGAAAGATGGCCATCATGTTCCTCCTGACATGCCGCCTTGAGCAGGGCAGCGTTGCAGCCTAGAGTGTGTCTTTCAGTCTAGTCACAAGGAGAGTCAGATAGTGAGGAATGCTGGATTTCCAAAAGGGGAGGGGTACTGTATTATTTTCCAAAAATGTCAATATCATAAAAGACAGGAAAGTCTGTGGAAATATTATAGATCGGATGAGGAGAATGAGAAATGTCAACTAAATTTCATACTTGACCTGGATCCTGAGCCAGAGGGAGAAAAGGGCTACCAAGGACATTATTAGAATAACTATAAGAAAAGTTTGCATGTGTTCTGAGTCCCAAAGAATGTTATATGAAATAGATACCAGCTATGGTTGGTTTAAATAAGAAAATAAATTGGGCAAGGGAATATTGGGGAGTTGCAAAGATAAGACAGTATACAACTTCGCACACAGTTTGCAGACAGTACACACAGGTTCAGACAGTGCACACTGGTGCAGGCTATACAATATGACTAGAGAAGTTGATAAAATGCCCATGGAGTAGAGGATGATGGAGAGGAAGTGGCGTTCGAGCTGGAAAATGCAGGGTGAGGTGTAGTTCACCAGGCAGAGGACTGGAGAAGGGCATCTGGGGACTGGTGTGGACAAAGGCAGGGGCAGGAAGGAGCTTGGCATTGAAGGGGTTGGGGTCAGTCTGGAGCAGGTAGAGAAAGGGTGTGATGGGATGCCAGGGCTGGAGTAGAGTGAGGGGTGTGGAGTGAGAACCCCTGAAGCTGAGGTTGGAAGAGGAGATGGCTAATTGACTCCTACGGCTGGATTGCGGGCACTGGGGAGCCATGAATGGTTTTTGATCAGGAGAGTGAGGTCTGGGTTTCGGAGCTAACACTGCACTGGCTGCTGAATAGAGAGAAGTGCATTCACAACACAGTTCTCTAGTCCCTCTCTTGCCTCTTCCTGCACAGGGACAGCACCAGCTCTGCTACTGGAGCCATCCAACTGTGCCCTCTTGTTTAGGCTGAGCTCTCTACTCTCCATGAGCAGGGAAGGGCCTCTCTTTGCTTTACAAGGAATTACATTTGTTTGATGACTCCAGTGGATGTCATTATAGATCAGTTATTCTAGAGATAAGCCCAATATCTTTCTCACCTTAAATGAGCCTGCTTACTGATCCGCCTTTTTATTTGTAAAGTATTTTCCAGTTATTCAGATTCAAATTAGGCAATCATCTTCCCTATCTTCATTCCCACCCCTTTGTCAATCAATCTTCAGATATAGCATTTCCTTTTAACTGCAGCCACTTTGGTCTGCCCCCAGAATCAAGATTCTCTTTGCCTTACACCTGGACTGTGGCAGAGAACCAGGAATCTCTCTGCATGTTATTTCACTTAATCTTCTGAAGTACCCTTTCCTCATGTTCTTTTTCTGTCCCCAAATTTCCATGACTAAAAGATAAAGCCCATTCTCCCCTGATTCACAGTTAAGGTCTTGTATGATATGACCCTACCTTTATTACAGGCTGCTTGTCTTTATTCAATCAAATCTTGTCTTTATTCAATCATTTTGTACTAAGCAAAATGTTGGCAATTTGTGTTTCTGGCTTACTGTTTTCCAGTTCCATTATGATTTTTCATAAGGTATGAGCATTGTCCTACTTAGCATCTGACAAAAAAACATGATAGATGTGGAATAATGTCAGCATCGCCTTTTAATTCTAAGGTTTTATTCAAGTGATGCTATCCCTGCTTCTAACCTCTTAACCCTAGTCTTAATGTCTATCTTCTGTTCCTTGAGTCTTAATCATTTGCTATCTTGATTCTAAATGCAGTGTCCAAGCTTCTAAGATTTTTTTTTTAACTTCAGGAAAGTTGAATGAGACTCATAAAGCGCATGACCCTTCTCCTACGCAGACTCGCCTCTCTTTTTATTTTATTTTCCCTTTCACACTGGATTCCCACTTCTATCATCCTCTGCCCATCCCAGCAAGCACCTACGCTGATGTGACCTACAGGTATATGCATAATTTACATAAAATTACTGTTTTCCAGAACCGTCTGCTCTTAAGAGCTACATTTGTTGCCGTAATGTCTATTAAATGATGGTTTTCTAACTGCCCTGCTATTGCCTGGCATACAGCTACCTCAGTTTACTTAGCTAAGCCCCTCTGCTGGTGGGGACCAGCTTTAAAATTTCCTTTTATCCTCAACAGTGTTAGCACAGAGCTGGTGTTAGTAAGGATTCGGCGGTATTTGTTGACAAAACACAGAAGCCAGAAAGACCCACTTAAAATATAGCAACCGGGCCTCCCCGGTGGCACAGTGGTTGAGCGCTGGGTTGCGAAGCTGCCCACAGCCCCTGTGGCGCCGGTTTGATCCCCGGCCGCAGGGCGAGGGTCCCACATGGCGCACAGACCTCTCCTGCCACCCGCTGCTCCCCTCAGCAGTGTATTTCCTTGGTCTGCCTGTTCTGTTCCCCACTCTGTCTCTGGTGAATTCTCTCACCCTCCTGCGCTTCTGACTGTACCCACAGTGCTTGTATAAGTAAATAAATAAATCTTAAAAAAAAAAAAATAGCAACACTTTTTTAAGACCTGAGTGATTTTATAAATACAATCCCAAAATATGTAATAGAATGTCATGTATTTTGATTTTAATTTGAGTATTTATTTATTCAATAAAACTTGGCCTTAATTTTGGCAGATATAATCAGTGAGTAGTCAGCTGTAAGTATTGCAGTGTGTACGTACTTAGCCATAATATATGTGGATTTTATGTAAGGGGAACAAAAAAACCACATATGAATATGTCTTTATTACACACATTTCTTTTGTATAATTAAAACATAATGTAATTTACTACCTTCATATTGATCGCAGGCAGCTGGAACTTTCTGCATATTAAGTTTATGACAACACATAAAGTATGGCTTTTTTTGTAGGGAAAGTTATTACCAAAATGACTGAAAATGAAACTTTCTTTATAATGGATTTCTTAGAGTCAATTTAGAAATCTAGAAGGAACAACCATTTCCAGCAGTATATTAATTTAATATACATTGTCATTGTTTTTATCGTAATGGATCAAAAATATCAGTATATGTATATAAATTTAATGTACATGTGCTTTATATATATTTAATACATTATGACCAATTTTATTACTTATGCAATTGTTCTAACTTTGAAAGTTGTTCAGGATGAAATTTAAATAAATCTACATAGCTACAGAAAAATAAATTAAAAAAAAATAGTAACACTATCAATAGCAGGAGAGGTATTTTATCAGGCTCCCACATGGAAGCTTAAAACTTGCTGAGAAAGGGCCTCCCCAATGGCACAGCGGTTGAGCGCTGGGTTGCGAAGCTGCCCGCAGCCTCTGCAGCGCCAGTTCGATCCCCGGCTGCTCCCCGGCCACCAAAGGAGGGTCCCACAGTGCGCGCAGACCTCTCTCCTGCTGCCCACTGCTCCCCTCAGCAGTGTACTTCGGTCCTTCTGCCTGCTCTGCTCATCCTCCTTTTGGCACAGATGAAAACTGGAGCCATTTACCAAAAAATATGTCAGCGGTGGGAGTGCAATTCGGTGTTTCCTGTGTCCTGGTCCTCCGGTCAGCTCTGCCCTAAAACTGTTGGGAAGGGACATCTGTGTTCACCTCGTGAGTCAATTGTTCATTCCTACCCAGGGGATTCTGGTGGATGATGAGAACTCAGCAACAAAGAAGCATCCTGCATATACAGTCAGAGGGGACACCCCAGGGGTGAGACCTGCTTGGTTTGGGGAAGGAAGGCAATGGCATCTGGTGGGATGGTACTGCTGCATGTGGGGGATGCTGGCTCACGTGTTGCCCTGGCAACCCCTTGCAAGTATAATCAGTCAGATTTAAAGCACTGGTCATGAGACTGCAAAACTCAGTGACAACAGATACACATACACACATAGAGTCAAGTGCTCTGTGAACAAAAGGGAACATGTCATGAATACTACTGCACAATTGGTGGGAATGTAAATTGTTACAGCCATTATGGAAAGCAGTGCAAAGATTCCCCAAAAAGCTAAAAACAGAAATTTTAAATCATCCATTTATACCACTTCTGCATATTTACCCTCAAAGATACTACTGTGAAGAGATAATGCAGCCCCATGTTTATTGCAGCATTATTCATAATCGCTGAGAGCTGGAAGGAATTTAAGTGCTCATCGATGAAGATTTGCTCAAGAAGATGTGGTCTATATACATAATAGAATACTACTCAGTTATAAAAAGAGATGAAATCCTGCCATTTTCAGCAATATGTATGAACCAAGTGAGTATTAATGCTTAGTGAAATAAGTCAGACTAAAAGACAAGTACTGTGTGATTTCACTCATATGTGGTATGTAAAGAAATTAAAGAAACAGATGAGTTAATACAACAAAAATAAACTTAGACTGCAAGACCAAATTCATCATTACTAGAGGGGAAGGAGAAAGGGGATTGGAAAAATTGGATAAAAGGGGTCAATTGTATGGTGAGAGGATAGGCTTAGACTTTTAGTGATGAACTCCTGTGTGATATATAGATATAGACTTATAATGATACACACTTGAAACATAATATAATGCAATGTTATTTCAAAAAAGTATAAAAGGTGGTTTACTACTGTATAAATGTGCATGCTTTACATTTGAATGGTCACATAGTACTGGGTGGTACAGAGTCTCTTCCAAATTCATATCCATCACCAGAGCCTGTACTGTGACCTTAGAAATAGTGTCTTTGTAGATGAAATCAAGTTAAGATGAGATCATACTTAATTTGGGTAAGCTCTAAAATAAATATGACTGCTGTCCTAATAAAAGAGGAAATTTAGACACACAGACACAGAATTCATGGGGTGAAGATCACGTGGCAGCTCATGCAGAGATTGGAGTTACGCCAACAATTACCAGAGCCAGGAGAGATGCATGGAACAGATACATTCTCTGAGTTCCTGAGTCCCCAAGAAGGAACCAATGCTATTGATATTTTGATTTCAAAATTCTAGTCTTCAGAATTGTGAGAGAATGAATTTGTGTTGTTTTAGCCACCTAGCTGTGGTATTATGTTATGGCAGCCCTACCATTTATAGATACCTACCATTTGATTTATGTTGTGTTTCAGGGCTGTGCATGTTGAGGGTTGTGGGGTGGTGGGTGTATAGATTAGCTTGCAATAGAGTAAAATATCAATATTTGAAATCACAATTTTAGCATTAACTGGACCTATCCTAAATAGAGAAAAAAGCTGACAGCCTAACTTCAACTCCATAACACAAAACCTGTGGAATGACAGTGGGTTATAAGCAGGATTGTCAACATCATGGGACACCTCGTATTTTACATTTTATTACACTATGAACAAATACTTTTTTGTTTAATTTTACACACACATACATATGAAGGCTCTCATGTTCTGCTCTAAGTACTGCTCTTTTTTATTCTAAGTGTAAACAACCAATTACATTGAGTTCCATTCCTGCTGTAGACATGGTGCAACCCAAAGAACTTCTCAAAGTCAGGGATTTCAGTGTTTTTTTTTTTTTTTTTTTTAAATTACAAAAATTGGTGACTAAAAATAGGAAGCTTGAACCATAAGCTTGAATCCAGTATAAAGACAGACGATCATGAGGGTAATTCCAAACAACTGTTCCAATGGCATTGTTGCTGAAGGTTCCAAGATAGCGGCAGTAATTCAACCATAATTAGTGAACTGGAAATGGCAGCAGCAGTTAATCTATAAATCATAGGGTGGACTTTGATGGTAATTTAATATAAGGGTTTCATTGTAGAGACACAAATGAACCCAAGTTGTGATGTTTTTGAGCATGAGAACGCTGACAATAATTATATCTCTGGCCTCTCTTGTGGCGCAAGGGGTTAAGCACTGCATTATGAAGCAATCTGCAGCCTCTGCAGCACGAGTTTGATCCCTGGAGGCCAGGCAGCAACCTCTGCCAGGTAAAGCAGACCTCTCCAGGTGGCCTGCTGCTCCCCTCAGCAGTGTATTTCGGTCAGTCTGCCTGTTCTGTTCCCTGCTCTGTCTCTGGTGAATTCTCTCATGCCCTCTGCATCTCTGACCTGTACCCCAGCTCTTTTATTCATACCCCACTATGCATAAAAAAATAAATCTTAAAAAAAAGAAAAAAAAAACAATTATATATCAACTGTAATGTTCTTTGAGAGGAAACAAACAAAAATTCATATCTAATTGCTTTGATTGTTGAGTTATGATTTTGGCATGTGATATTCCTCTAAAACTGAACCACTTACATCTTTTGAGTTGTATATTAATGACAAAGGCTTTCCATTCACAAGTTGAACAGGTAGGAAATATTTTCCTATGATGATAATAATTTAAAACATTAGTTTTTGATGAAACCAAATGTATACTAATTAGAATACAAAATCATATTTGGGAAATAAAACACAAAATTTTTAAGAACCCTGGGCTTGCAGTGGAATAACTTTGGGTTAACTCCTTAGCCTCAAGTCAGTATTGGTTTTTTTTAGGCCATTAGGGGTTTAAAGGGAAAGTTAAAGAACCACTGGTGGAGTGGGTTGATACGTAGACATTTTGAATATTTGAAAATAACATTTTTAGAAGTTTCTAACACATACATTTTCTGCTAGCCTCCTCTACTTCACAATCTCAATTGAATTTAAAAAAAATTCTTAAAAGCGGAAAATGTCAAACATATTAGAAGTAAACAAAGCAGTAAAATAGTCATCACCAAGCTTCAAGATTTATGAAATTTGGGTGTTCTTCATCTTTCTAATGGCTTCTTTATTTGTTTGCTTTTCAACAGTTTTTATTCCATTGAAATATTTGTAGCCTATCATTTTAATAATTCTATATATAATAATTTCATTGAAATATATTTTATTTTTTTAATTTTAATTTTTATTTTATTTTATTTTATTTTTTTAGAGGCATGTTTTTTATTTAATTATTTGTTTGTTTGTTTATACATGCACTGGGTACAGTCAGAAGTGCGGGAGGGTGAGAGAATTCACCAGAGCCAGAGCGGGGAGCAGAGCAGGCAGAAGGACCGAAGTACACTGCTGAGGGGAGCAGCGGGCAGCAGGAGAGGTCTGCGCGCCATGTGGGACCCTCCTCAGGTGGCCGGGGAGCAGCTGGGGATCGAACCGGCGCCACAGAGGCCGCGGGCAGCTTCGCAACCCAGCGCTCAACCGCTGCGCCACCGGGGAGGCCCTTTTTTAATTTTTAATTCTTCGTAATTGTTGCATTTTTTCTGTGCATTTTTAAAGCCTTACATAGTCACATTTTTCAACTATATCATCTTTCTTTCTTTCTTTCTTTTTTTCTTTCAAGGAAGATAGTTTTGTTCTTTTCCCTGGAAACATTCACTAAATTCAAATTTCAAGACTACAGTAGATTTTTCACGTCTCTGTTTAATTCCTGTTCCAAATTGAATTAAGGAATGCAAAGTGGCGCTCAGAATGAAGTTAAGCTCAGGCACTGTGGACATCTATTTGCAAAACAAATGAACCTCAACCTATACTTCCAGCTATATATAAAAAATTCCATGAATCAAAATGAATCATGGAACTAGATCTCAAATATAAAATTATACAACTTTTAGAAAGAATATATAATAAATACTTGTGACATTGAATTAGGTGTAGATTCCTTAAATACTATTATCCAAAGCTAGATCCATAAAAGAAAACACTGATAAACTGGACGTTATCAAAATCAAAAACTTTTGTTCTTGTGACTCTGTTATGTTTTCTTTGCTAATTTTCCCTTCCTCCCTTCATTATTATGTAATTTTCTTCATTTCTGGTTGTTTTTCTTTGTTCTGAAGTCTACTTTGTGTAATATCAATATAGTTACCCCTACTTTTTTATTTTTTAAAGATTTATTTATTTTTATACAAGAGCTGGGGTACAGGCCAAATGCCACCAGAGCCATCCTCTGGTGAGAGGATTCACCAGAGGCAGAGTGAGGAGCAGAACAGGCAGACGACCAAAATAACTGCTGAGGGGAGCAGCAGGCATGACAGGAGAGGTCTGCTGCGCCATGTGGGATTCTCCCTGGCTGGCCGGGAATCGAACCCATGCTGCAGAAGCTGTGGACAGCTTCACAGCGCTTTGCTCAACCCGCTGTGACACCAGGGGGGGCCCCACCCATTTTTTTAATTTAATATTTCTGTGGCATATTTTATTATTACCCTTTTACTTTTAACCTATTTGTAACATTACATTTAGGGAAGTATCTTGGATCTTTAAAAAAAAAATCCAAATGTACAATATTGAACTTTATTTTGTATTTTAGATCATTTATCAATATAGTTAACATGATTTTTAAAAAAGATTTATTTATTTATGCATACTAGAGCTGGAGTATAGGCCAGAGATATGGGGAGTGAGAGGATTCACCAGAGACAGAGTGGGGAAGAGAACAGGCAGACTGGCTGAAATACACTGCTGAGGAGAGCAGCAGGCGAGACAGGAGAGATTTGTTGAGCCATGTGGATTGCTCCCTGGCTGGCCAGGGATCGAACTTGTGCTGCAGAGGCTGTAGTTTGCTTCACAGTGTGGTGCTTAACCCCTTGCGCCACTAGGGAGGCCCAATATTTAACATAATTATTGATTGGGCTTAGGTCCACAGTTTTCTTAGTGTTGTGCTTGTCTCTGTTTTTTGTTCCTCTGTTCTCCCTTTTCTTTCTTTTGGACTTGAATAGTTTCTTGAATAAATCATATAATTTATTTATTGGCTTTTCAGTCATATCTGTTGTACCTTTCTCTAGTTGTTATCGAAAGATTGCAAACAGGTAAACCTCATTGGTCACAGTTTACTTAGAGTTAATGGTTTACCACTTCTTGTAAAATGTAGAAGTCTTAAAAACATATAGGTCCATTTACCCTTTCCTACTTATGTTATTTTTGCCATATGTTATTAATTACATCTACATACATTGAAATTCTCCCAATGTTATGATTTTTACTTTCAATAATCGTGCATACTTTTAAATGACTATTAAGAGGGTAAGAATTGACTTTTTTTCTTTTAACCTCATAATAATCTTGTGAAATAGGTGTCAAGCGTTATTAATTCCATTTTAGAGGGGGAGGAATTTAGGTGTTTTGTCTGCATTCACACAATTGCTAACAGAGAACCAGGACTCACCCTGTTTGTCCTTACTTCCTAGTCTTTTCTCAGCTACTGGGCTGCCTATGTAAGTTCTGGAGTCTGTGAAGGAACTTGAATCTGTGTGGTAAGGAAGGTGCCACACAATCATAAAAAAAAAAAAAAATTGAAGGAAAAAGAAAAATAGTGGATGGTTTCACTGATAGGAGGAACACAGGGAAACCATACAAGGGATCAAGAAAAACAAAAAGACAAAACTAGCAGGCAAACTATAAATTGGAGACATTCATCAGGGGACAAGGGAGGGAAGAGCACAAGAGTCTGTGGTGATGGTTCATGGGTGTCTTGGTGGTGCTTATTTGGTTTCACCTGAGAGGAAAAATCAAACATTGTGCACAAATGAGCAACAATGTAAAAATACATAAATAAAAAAGTATAAAAAAATATTGAAAACACCCAGGTTCAAGCTTTGCTCTGCACATTCAGACTTGAGGGAAGAGCATAATTCAGTTGAACATTCAACATGTGAATGCAAAGCCTGGAATCTTCATCAAAGAATACTAAAGCATCCTTGCCTTGGAAATACCATGATGAGCTGGAGGATTTGGTTCTGTCCTGTGTGTGGCACCAAGATAATAAGCAGAAATAGACTCAGGTCTAAGTTCTAAGGCACAGGGTCAACCACAGACTGGCTGATGCTGCTCATGTTGCAAACTAACAAGTAGTTGGGTCCACGGTCATTTATGTTGGCTCCCCTCCATTTGGGAGTCGCTACCTCTAGTCATCAAAATAATCAAGATTCCAACTGAATCAAGATTCAGCAGATGGCTGAAAAAAACATCCATTTCTGTGGAAATCCTATTTTCCTTTCCTTAAATTGGTGGTTTTTAAACTGTGTTCCTGGCGTCTAAGAGATTTTCATTAAATTCCCAGATTTCCACAAAGTGTTCTCAGGGGTCTTTGTGGAGGGTATGGTGGACTGGGGTGGGGGGTTCATCTCTCTCTTCCTTTGTTTATTCTCAATCTTCTATTTGAACAAACAGTTCCTTGGAACTATTAAAGGAATTTGAAAACTTGCAATCACCTGGAAAGTTTAAAAAGTACCGATGGCTAGACCCTACTCCCAGAGATTCTGATTAATTGATTTGGGATGCAGCCTGGGCTACATGAGAGATTTAAAGTCTTTCTAGGTGACTCTAAGTTGCAGCAAATTCTGGGAACTGTTGCCCTTTGATGAGATGAAGGCTGTACCATTGAAGGGTCCATAGGCTCTTTTCTGGAAAAACATCTAACTGGTCAAATCCATTTTTCACATAAGAAACTTTATAGAAGTAAAGGCAGCTTCCACTTTCCTCTGTGAATTTTCCCTTTACACTTAAAACCCTGCTGCTCCCTAGAGGTCTCCTCTGACAATATGTTATCTGATAGGCCTGTATTTCTCTGAAAGCGAGGTGCCTTCCTGGAAGGCGGTGGGCTACCATGGGTTTGATCATTCCACAGGGGGGTGGAAGGGGATAGCCTGCTGCTCTGCATTCTGCTTTGATCCCTACAGCTTTCTGCGCAGCCCCAGCACAGGCTTGCTGTCACAAAGAGCCTTTCCACACAGGGGTTGCTGCTAAGGTCCTTGTCCCCATCTTGCTTTAGGAAACCATTAACAAATTATTGGCTGAAACCTAATGACAATCAGAAAACCAAATCCACAGCACATGTGGACACTTCAGCCTTACGTCTCTTAGATTTTATAGTTCGCAAAGTGAATTTGTTACAGTGACATCTCCATAAAAGGGGAGGTAGGTACCATGTTCCCTACTCACTTAATGAGGGGTGGAGCTGGTGGCCAGATGAAGCTATAAAACACAGAAGCAGGTGGACTCTGGCGATACATGGAGAAGGACCCATCTGCTTCTTGGCTTTGGACATGCAGAGTCTTGGGGGACATGGCAGAGACATATAGAGGAGAGACATGTAGAGACACTGGGAAGAGACATGTGGATGACAGATATGTGGGGAGACTCACAATGGCAGCTGTTATCTTGATTTGTACTTTGAATTTCTCCTTTCATCCCAGACTTGCCTCACGCCTTTTGCCCCTTTGCTATGGCTCTCACCAGGAGGTGCCTTAGACTTGTGACAAGATTTTGGGCCTCAGTGGCTCCACTTTGGGCCAACTATGTTTCGCTGGGCATCTACCCATGAGGGGATAGGTAACTTTGGGTATTTTATTCAGAACAGTTTTTCTTCTCTTCTGTCTCTCTGTGCACACCAATTCTATTAAAGGTCTTTCACACTAAGAGTCTGCTTTGTGTTTGTGAGCACGGATGGCCGGACTGTCTTGGAGCATGTAAATTTGGGGTTCCTGAGGTCCCCCAAGGTTGCACACTAACAGATTCACACACTTGCAACTACTCTTTCTCCTATCCCATCCTACTATTTGTGTTAGGAAGCTAGTTTTAAAACAAAGGAGAATGTGCCCCAAACCATGAGGTGAGTAGGGAGCAGAGTTGGGGTGTAATGCAAGGCTCCTGCTTCCATACTTATTGATCATTACACCGCACTACCTCCCAAGTAACTGCACAGTCCAAGGCAGGCCAGGGACAGGACCTCACGGGTATAAACCTCTGGTTCTTGCTGCTGCTTTACATGGCTGTGTTCCAGGGCCACCCAAGCTCTCTGCACAGTGCTGAGAAAATAAGGCCAGATTTCAGGCAACATTACATGCCCCGCACTCTGGATGCTGACAGAAATCATGTGGTGACTTAAAAACTTTCTTGGAGAAAGATTGCCAAGAGTATGGCTGAAACAGAAAAAACAAAACAAACTAAACACCCTCCAGGTCAGAGCAGTACATAATCCCTCTGACAAAGGATCCCTTCCTTTAATGAATGTGCTGCCTTACTCCCTTTGGTTCCTGCCTTGCCTTTGCCCTCGGACATTAAAAAAAAAATCCCTTTTAGCAAAACTGACACCCTACCTATATACAGTCTTAGTTTCCAGTTTGACTCTGATCCTGGGCTCTGGTTTTTTGATTGCCTATTTGGAATATTCTCAGGACTGTTTTGCTTCAAATTCCTATTGCTGACCTGGGGCTTAATTTCACTGCTTTCTGTTGATGGGACTAAAGCCAGCGCGACTTCCAGTAGCGAGGCAGCGGTTGTGGTGTGTGTCCCAGGTCAGGCAGTGAGGAGGGGCATTGTCTACAAAGGATTTAAAAATGGTAAGAAAACTGTTTAAAAGTTAGTGGTTTTTATCATCGTCATGATAACATACCAGCCTTGGTACGCCTCCCTAGCCTGGGTCTGCCACCGAAAACATTCATTCAGTCACCAGTGTCACCCCATCCTGCCACAGAGCTGGATTCCATGTAAGGAGGCTGAATTCCACACGACTTCCGGCAAAGTCAGCAGTAAGGAGCTGGGCACATACTGATGAGCAGTATACCCCGAAGACAGTGCAGGGTGACGCAGAAAACCAGAGCAAACTGGATTTAAAAAAACTTCCCAGAACATACTCTGACACGTCACACTGGTTATTCCCCAGCACTGGAAAGTATCACCCTGGAAAGCAAGGGCATGACATTGTTTTTATGTGAAAGGCATTTGTTTGAGAAAAGATGCTTTCTCCAAGCAAAATGTTAGCTTGCCTGGTTAGAAGTTAATTACAATATTTATTGCTTAAAGCCAGCCTGGAATTTTTGGCCTGAATTCTTACAAACCGATGATTCAGGAGAGAAATTACCTATTCAACCCAAAGGTTGATCTGATAACTGCCGGTTTCAAAAGGGCCCAAGAGATAAGAAATATGTCCCCAAGGGACAAACTGTAGTTTTAAATCCAGGAACATTATCGGAGTTACAGGAATGTATGTTGCTGAGATAGAAGCTACATGAGGAAATGACTTAAAAGGATAAAGCGGTTAGTTGCCTTGATTCGCAAATTAATAATGTTCTTGTTCTTTTGATATCTTCAGTATTCACATATTGGTTTAATTACAATATTTCGAAGCTGAAGTTCAGTGCAAGCAGAGAAATCATGTGTTTGATATGTGGCTTTATAGCTTTATCTTCCTAACCTGTCTTAAAAGCAAACGTTATCCTTGTTGATCATCTTCCTAAAGCCCCCTTGTGGGGCTGGGAACCACTAATGGACATATTTGGGCCTCTGGACTCCACTGCTTTCCTGCTGTCCCCTCCTTCGTGTCTATATTTAACTTTGGGTTTCCGCCAAGGTTCAAGCCTCAAGCCTCAGGCTTTTGGGTTTCTTCTTCCTGCATGGCTCTTTGCATGACTCCTCAGCCCAGCCCTCCTACCTCTCTGCTCAGAGACTTCAATTCTAATTGTCAATACACCATGTCCATGTCTTTAACCTGTCCTTTTTTCCTTTGGGATCACCCTCCATAAAGTATTTTTTTTTCCCTTCCAACTCTTGCCTCCTTCTCTCTCTGTAGCTCCCCTCCATCTTCCAAGAAACGTGCTTGAGCCTATCCGAGCCTTAAAAAGAAAAAGCCTTTTTCTCCACATCCTCGCCAACATTTGTTGTTGCTAGTTTTTTTTAATATGTGCCATTCTCATTGATGTAAGATGGTATCTCATGGTAGTTTTGATTTGCATTTCCCTGATACACAATGGAATATTACTCAGCAATCAAAAAAGATAAACTCATGTAATTTGCAGCAACATGGATGGAGCTGGAAGGGGTCATGCTCAGCAAAATAAGGCAGAAAGAACAAGAAAAATACTGGATGGTCTCATGTATAGCAGGAATTTAGAAAACCTAAATAAGGGACCAGGAAGAAGATTAATTATAATAAAGTGAAAATCAAAATCAACAAACTACTATAAGCCAGAGACACACTATGGGGGCAAAGGGGGTGGTGGTGTGCGGGAGGAGGAGGGAGTAGGAACAAAACAAGGGGGGTGGGAATTGTATGGGGACTATAACCAAGATGAAAATGCATACATTGTGCAAAAATGGAAAATGATATCATAAATATATAAAATAAAAAAAAATAAAGAAAAGAAAAAGCCACCCCTTGCCTCGGCCTTGTATCATATATATATAATAATGTGATGATCCTGACTGATTGAGATGTTATATGTACTGACAATGTAATGAGTGACTATTGGTAAAGAACTACTTGTTTATGAAGGCACTGAAAACAGAATTGAAAGGCAAGAGCAGTTAAAAACTTTTATGTGTATGGAGAGGCCCTACCTAAATCAAAGTTAAAGGGGGCTCTTATAAGATGCCACTGAGAAGTGACATAGATATAGGCACCAACAGTGAGCCAATTTGAGATGCTGATGGACTCCACGCTGAGTGCCTGAAGCCTCTACTTAGTTCTGGGGGAGCTGCCGGGGACTCCCCTGAGAAGCGGCACTTCCTTCTCCTCTCAGAGGACTGATCCTGGCGCTCTCCAGATGGGTCCTGCCCGCTTTGTGTTGCCAGTCTCCTGACCTTTACCAAGATGTTTGTTACCTACCTGCCTCTAATGTAATCATATGCTTGTATTCCATAATATGGATTCCTACCCCCACGCCCCATAAATTTATATTGCCATTATATGCATTTGGCTGAGTCATGAGCTTTGTAGAAGAGAGCACTCCAGAGATCCCAAATCTGATAAAACACCCTGGTGCCCCTTAATCTCACTCCTCTTCACCATAAAACTTCCTGAATAACATTCACTAACTCTAGCTACCTTTTTTCTCTTGTCAAGTTTGCAGCACGTTAACCCTTTCTTCTAGGACAGAGAAGGACATAGAGGTCAAAGGCTGCAGCTGGCTTTGGGTGCTCTGTCCCTGGTACTACTTAGGACCTAGATGGAATCTATGCACCTCAGGTTACAAAATTACAGCCTCCCCCAGCCCCACGCCTATTCGGACCTTTACACAGAAATGGCTGAGTAAAACAATTGACAGTAGAGTGACTGACATCAGCTAATGGGAATATGTTCAATATGCCTTGTAATCCTCACAAATTAAAATAATAAAACTATAATTTTTCACTTACAAAAGCAAGAAAAGAAATAACACACATTTCCTGAACTACATGAGAAGACAGTCACATACAAGCAGGGGCCAGAAATCTTTCTAAAGTGGGGGTCAGAGCGGCTCATTCATCCATCTAACTAACCTTGCCAAGTTTGTTGCCCTGTGCCATGCTGGGCACTAAGGACACATAAGAGACATGGCTTTTGCCTTCTTTGAGGGAAACAGGTTGCCAAAAGGACAGTGCGATTGGGGGTGTGGGTCTAATTCACACATAGTAGTCAGGAAGGCCTTTTTGAGGAGGCGCCCGAGGGTGAGGAAGGAGCCTTGTAAAAAGCAAGGAAGCACATCTCAGAAGGAAGGAATGACCTGTACAAAGGCTCCAAGGTTACAAGAACTTGGGTTGAAGTCTGGCAGAAAGTGAGACAGAGAAAGTTTGTTCTCATGAAGACAAATGATAATGGCCTCTCTTCTGGAATAGGTGGGCGGGGTGATGGGGGGTAGGGAGGGTGGGACTGGGGGGCGGGGATGGCAATCACATTCTCCAAGGTAACACTGGTTCTAACAATAATCAAGAACTTATGAGACTGGGCCCCCAAATTCATGGCCTTAAATTTAATAAAACATATTAAGGCTCCTTTCTTGAGCCTCCAATTCCTCATACCTAAGATGTTAGGCTTGAGCAAAAAGATCCCTAAGGTCCCTTTAAGCAAAAAATTCTCTTAAAATATATAATTTAATTAAATAATGAATTTGAAATAATGAAATGGATCAGCTAACTAAAGACTTTAATTTAACAGTGTGCTTCAGAGACTTAGTGGGGGCCCCTCCTGCCTTTTCCCCCAATGCCCAGAGTCCTCAGTGGAGAATCCTGACCCGGGAGCAAAGTCTCTGGGCATTTTTGCAGACATCAAATTTTTGAAGTCAGCCCAGAATGCTTCAGATGGGGAGGGGCCTGGCAGGGTGCATTCAGACTTGATTTATAGGCTGTAAAGGAGTATCACCTCTGGCAATTTTATTTTCCATGTTTTTTTAATCACAAAAAATTGAAATTTTTCAGCACAGAGTAATTCATGATCATTAAAAACAACCCAAAAAGTAAGAAACAGGAGTTTACTTCTTTTTCAACTCAGTCCCAATCTAACTTTACTTCATGAGGATAAGCACTTTTAACAATTTGGTGCTTGTCTTTCCAGATATTTCTGTGCCTGTGCAGACATACAGCAACAAAATTATGTATTATTTTATATGGTGCAGTTTTAATATAAAATGAGTCCCTGCTTTACAACTTTTATTCTGTTAGCCCAGCATCCCTTCAAAGATTTTCATTTCATGTCATTAAATATAGAGCTACTCCATTATTTTTAATGTTTGAAGAGTGTTAAACAGGATAGAAATACAACCTTTTAATTTATTTGGCTTAAAACAACACAAATTTATTACATTAGAGTTCTGGAGGTCAGAAGTCCAGAGTGGGTCTTGTGGGCTAAAATCAAGATGTCAGTAGGATTATATCCTTCCACTGAGAATCTGTGTCTTCTCCTTTCTTACCTTGTAGAGGTGCCTAGCATTCCTTGACTCCAAACTCCTTGCTCCATCCATAAGCAAGCAGTGTAGCATCATAAAATATCCCTGACCCTGACCCTTCTTTCTGCCACCTTCTTCCACCATTTTTTTTTAAATTTAAGTATAATGGACATACAGTATATATTGTTTCATGTTTACACTATAATGGTTTGACATTTGTATATACTGTGAAATGATCACTACAATGTCTAGCTACCTTTCAGCACCATAGAAAGTTACAAAAATATTTTCCTTTAAGATTCACTTTCTTAGCAATTTTTAAATTTGCAGTACAATATTAGTGACTATAGTCTTATGTTTTCTCGTAAGTGAACATTACCCCTAATCCCCTTCAACCATTTTGCCCACCCCACTCCTCTACCCCCTTCTCCTTTGGTAACTACCAATCTGTTTTCTGTATTTATGAGTTTTGTTTTGTTTGTTCATTTGTTTTGCTTTCTGAATTCCACACATAAGTAAAATCATATGGTGTGTGTCTTTCTCTGTCTCGCTTATTTAATTTAGCATAATACCCTTAGGGCCTATCATGTTGTAAATGACAACCTTTTATTTTTAAAACTTTTTTTATGGCTGAGTAGTATTCATTTGTATAAAGTCTTGTGTCACTAAAGAACAGGATATGTTCTGAGAAATGGGTTGTTAGGTGATTTTGTCATTGTATGAATGTCATAGAGCGTAATTACACAAACATAGATCGTGAAGCCTCTATACACCTGAGCTACAAGGTATAGCCTATTGAACAACTGTCACATATATGGTTAGTTGCTGACTGAAGGGCTGTTAAGCAAACCTTGATTGTACACACACTACATTTTCTTTATCCATTCATCCATTGATGAACAATTATGCTGTATCCATGTCTTGGCATTTAATCACTTTTCTAGTAACAGGTGATTAGAATGCATTTAAATCATTTTAGTTTATAAAGCTGGTTGTCATAAATTTTAGTGGGATAGGCAGTCAAGGGTAGAATAAAAAAATCAAGGGTTTCAGTACTGTGGTCTATGGCACACTTGGCAGCATCATGAAAGTTGGCAACTATTTTTGTCTTCTTTCTCACCATAATTTTTACTAATATTTCTGCAATTTGTTAGCCAAAAATTATACTGTAGCATTTCTATAATTACTAATGGGGTGAGATATCTTTCTATAAGTTTTTAGATCACTGGCATTTTCCATTCTGGGAATTCCTTATCATTTGCCTGTTTTATATCGACGGGTAACTTGATGGGATCCTTAGTGACTTGTAGGAGTTTTTTCCAAATATTAAGGATATTTATCATTAGCCCTTTGTTATATATTCAAAAATATTATCTTTTAGTCTACCACTCTAGTAGACTCTTTAGACATATAAGTCTCTAATTTTTATTGATTCAAATTATAAGTCTTATTAATGCTTACAGAGGCCACGTGGCAGGGCTTTGGTGTCTGCTGACTTCTAGTTCTTTCCCTTGTATGCATAAATAAATTAATCTTTAAAAAAAAAAACAACAACAAAGAAACAAATTGTCTTCACTGAAACATGAATCCCTCCAGATACCAGGGTGTGTAGCAGGATTTCTTACTGCCGGGGAAACTCATCTACAGCCACCACCCACACTCTCCAAGATGTTTTTGGATGTCAGAGGCTCACACAAACTCAGGGTTCTCCTGGTCCAATCCCCTAAGCACGGAGGAGGCTGGCCAGCTGGAATACTGAGCTGAGCTCCCCAGGGCTGCTCCTGACCTCCAGCTCACTGGTAGCTCCTGTATTCTACAGAGCAGAATCTCACATCCCAATGAATGAAAAGAAATCTC
This sequence comes from Talpa occidentalis, assembly GCF_014898055.3. Lineage (NCBI taxonomy): Eukaryota > Metazoa > Chordata > Mammalia > Eulipotyphla > Talpidae > Talpa > Talpa occidentalis. Next base: position 35,707,213 of record NW_023601104.1, on the reverse strand, counting down.
CAGTGGAAGAATTTTGACCCTGCCATAAAGTACAGCTTTTGTCTTGCTAAATCCCCTTGGCACTGGCAAAGTAAAAAGGGATAAAATAAATTTTATTTCAAAATTCAGAGTTTTGAAGGATGGATTGGAAGTATAATTCCAATAAAATTACCTCATAATCTGTAATTCTTGAAACTCATAGCAGTGATTCAGTTTAGAATAATGGAAAAATCAAAATTAGACTCAAGTGTTCTCTTACATGTACATATACACCCACATCTTTTCCATCAGTTTGTGCCTGAATGTTCTGGGATAGTCATTTGTATATATTAATATCCTGGTATTTTGTTACTCTAAAAGTAATTATATTGGAAATTTGTCCTACTGGGGCTTTGGTCTTTTGAAAAGAGCATACCTCTATACTTGCTTGTTACTTTTGGTTATCATCCCAGCTAGAATTTTGTTTCCCCCCTCCCGGAGGCTAAATGCTCCTACCCAACCACACTGCCGCACTCACTTACTGGAGGCTTTCACCTGGATGGCAGGATTTCTGGGAATCTTGATCCTTGTTTAGTTTTGACTCCCTGTGAATGTGCTATGTCAAAACTTAGTATATTCATTGCTCTAGGAGAAGAGAGCGTCTAGCTGCCTGGAGTCCAAATGGCAGTCCAATACCCTGCAGAAGGGTCACTGGGAAACCCCAGATCAAATCTCCAGTGTTAGGTAGGGGAGAAATTTGAATCTCCTATACCTTGAAAAATGAGAAACTTTAGCTAGGGGAGGGGAAGAGAAAGAAGCACACCTTCAGTCCTCATGAGCGAAAGAGGTGATGTGTTGAGTCCACTAGGGGCCAACTGCTCCACTAGGGATACTTTATGCAGTTTAGTACTTTCATGATCCCCATTTTATAGAAAAGGATGATAAAGATCAGAGAGGTGAGGCAATTTGAATAGGGCTGGGCAGCCCGGAAGTGATGGCACTGGAACTCAACCCAGCTCTGCTTGGAGGCAATGTGTTAGTTCCCCATTGGTGCCATAACAAATTACTATAAACTTAGTGGCTTAAAATATCACACATTTATTATCTTGCAGTTTTGGAGGTCAGAGTCTGAAAAGGGTTACCCTGAACTAAAACTTGGGAGAAGGAAGTTCACAGAATTCAACCAACATGCCTGGCATCAAAGAGCCACCCAGTGGCAGACACAGAATTCAAAGACCTACTGAGGTTCTAATTCTTGCTTTCTCTAGGCAGCCCTAGTCATATCCAGAATGGCTGCTAAATCTCAGTGAGATTTAGGCTCAAGGAATTAGCCTGGCTGGGTTGGGGCAGGATGGATCTAACTGAGATTTCTGTGCCTCAGATGAGCCCTCCTGTAGCTTCACAGAAACTGCTTCCTAGAGCTCTGAGGTCCCAGGCACTGAGGAACCAGGTGGGAACTTCCAGAGCAAGAGCATTTAAGATGCTCTTAAATTAAGATGCTCTTAAATCCATCCTTGGCCTAATAGTATACACCCACTTGAACATGCTGATAAATAAAATGAATGAACACGGAGCCATCACTAGTCTCAGTAACAACCAAACAGAGCTGGGTGGCTGTTGAAGATCAGCCCCCCTAGGAACGTGCAGACACCCTGTCATGCCTTGGAAGGCAAAGTGGACAGTTGAGAAGAAATGAAACCATGCTGGCGAGCCCAGGTTTGAAATTCAACCAATCACTACTCGACAAACTTTTCATCAATCAGAAGTACACTTACTGAAAACTTCATTTGCACAAAGCAGACCCTGTTCCACCCCCTTTGCCAGTCTGACCACCTCCCCTCAGAGATCCTTGGACGTTCACCCTAAGTGATCCTTGAGTCTGTGTCCCCCAGACCATTAATAAAAGCTGCCTGTACTAGGGCTATAACATCTCTGCTGTGACACCGTTGCAGAACTCAACCAGACTTTGGTATCTCCCTCCATAATACCTATAATATAAAACTTTTTGAAGGTTAAACACTTTGTAGAAATTGTTGTTATTTTTGCTTTTCAGTCATTTTTAGATATACCATTTATCTATCAGAATATTATGGAGGAGGAAGCAGACCAAAGAGCTCTGTATGGGCAGAAATTCAGAGTGTAGGATCCCTGGCACTTGTGGGCACCCAGGATGAATCAAAGACTTCCATGTGAGTTATTTCATGGGTGGAGAAGGAGAGGAGGCAAGAAAATGGCCTCGCTCTTGGGAAGGACCAGAAGGACAAGGTTCTGGAACATCTGTCACAAGTAGGGGTGGAAATGTCAAAGTGAAAGACTAAAAATACATACATAAATAATTGGGGTGATTATTCCAAGATGTTAACATTTTACCCTCAAAAATAGGTTTTTAATAATCACAGGCAGTTCACACACACACACATACACACACACACACACACACAAAGTTAAATAACTAAGGATAATAAACAGGTAACTTAATAGATGAGTATTACTCTTTTTAATTATAAAAGTCTTAATTTCCTTTTCTCCCCCATTTTTCTACTAATAACCTTCTCGACTGGGCTGGACCTGATTGTAAAAGCCTGAGAATGGATTTCATTACCTGGAATAACATTTTTACATGTTAACATTTTGCTTTCAAGTTTTATGAATCAAATGCAATATAGAATCTCCTTAAAAATTAGGACATAATTCAGGACATGACCTTAGTATTACTTCATTTGAGCATGTATATACATTCATCTTTAAGGTGAAGTCTGGATCCTAATAGTGAATAATTCTACCCAAATCCTTTCATACAGAAAGGAAAATGTTTTTGAAACATTTGGGAACTATAGAAAAATTGGGGGTAAATTTCTGAATGGGGCTTAAAACAGAAGATTGAATTATACAGACTTCCCACCCATCAGTAAATCAAAATCATGTGCTTAGTGCTTTATCTCCTGCAGGCATCCACTTGGGAATTGTGGAGATGATGAGGAAAAGGAGAAAAAAAATACAGATTTGTACTTAGGAATGTTCATTATTAAAAGAGTGGGTACAAGAAATTATATAGAATATATATGAACACATGAACTAAGCAAACATTTACAAGAAGCCTCAAATGAGTTATAACTGCCATCTAAAACACAGCTCATGACAGACTCTCTGTAAATGTCCGTTGGATGAATGAATGAATGAATAAACAATGAATGAATGAACAGGTGTAATCTACATAAAGGCACTCAAATATTTTTGACTGTTTGGTGGTTGATACAGATTCTGAGATATTAGTTTTTAAGGTTTGTGAGCTTGGTCCTCTGAGAGGTGGTTCTTTTTCCTCTGACAGTCTTTTACTAAAATAGAAATTGTTGTCAGGAGGAAGCAATGATGCCCTGATTATGGCCTTGTGCTCTGAACAGCCAAGATACCACAAATCTGAAAATTGAAAGTGGATTAGCATAATTTTTCATATAAAATAAAATTTGCATTGAAAACAGAAGATAATAACATTAAAAGGTGGATTGAATACTCCTAAAGAAAAAGCAATAAAAGAAAACGAACACCTAGTAAGAAGTCAGTAGCTCATTTTATTGCCTAGTATATAGTCACTGCCTAGACATGTGATCAGAGTTGACTAGAAACTTTTCTTAACTAAATGTTGAAATGAGGGTTGAGTCCAGCTTTTGTGTCTGGTAACAGACAGGCAAGTGCCTGCCCATTGTCTTAGCCTCTGTTCATTAATGTACTAATAGAATTCTCCTTTAAGATGGCTGTAGGGTAAGTGAAAAAATCATCAGGCTTTTCTGCCCTTCTGATGTATCCCTGTGGCCCTGATGATGGTCACCTGGAGGAGGGTGTGGACATGCATAGGTGGGCACACCTGGGCTGAGACCGGGCTTATAAGGGAGGCATGATGAGGACGCAGCAGAGAGGAGCCAGCAGAAGAGAAAGAGCAGCAGAACGAGAGAGCCGAGTGAGAAAGAGAAGAACGAGAAAGAGCGGCAGAACCAAAGCAGAACCAGCAGAGCAGCAAAGGAGAGGCAGAGACCACAAGAGAATTCCAGAGAGCCCAGAAAGAGTAAAGATTCACCGGCCCTCCTGCTTGCTTCCTGGCCCCCCTACCTGCCATGTACCTAGTAAAAGATCAATAAAAGCCTGAAAAGTCACCGAGGGTTCCAGGACTCTCCTTTACCAGTCTGCTCAGATCATGGAGATCCTGCACTGTGCCTTCCTGCCGCTACAATGGCCAAATGGTAAAGAGTATAAATTCATAATTTATACCGTATTTTCTGATCTACCAAGCATTCACTTAGCGCAGGTCAGCAAACCCATGGACTAAGTTTGGTCTGCCCTCTGATTTTGGAAATCAAGTTTTAGCTGATACCTGGGGTTGCCCTCATACCACAATAGCAGACTTGAGTGGTTCCAGCAGAGACCATTTCAATTAAGGTAAAGTTTACTGTTTTGAATTATGGAACCCATTGATATACCATTATCTTTGTTTATTAGTCAGTTTCTGTCCTTCAGACTCTTGGTATAGACCTAGCTTTTCTGAAATGGCTGCTCCCCACTCTTTTTTCCTATTAATGGCTAAAAATAGACGTCTTTGATTCTGTAGCAAGTCCTCCAGCCCAGCACCTTCAGTGGATGGCTACTGCACAAAGATTTAATACAAAGGGTACAGTTTGGGATGAAAAGGCATAGTTTGGTCTTCCACAGCAGTTCCTATGCTGAACTGCAGCCTCAAATGTTGAGGTGGCCCCCCTCATTTATGTGGCATGCTGCTTTAGAACATGCCTCCCATTTCCTTCTCTCTCTGCACTTTAGCTCCTGCTGCTCCTTTGGATTGAAATGCTCTGCCCCCTATTTCTTTGGATTAAAAGCCTATCCATCCTCTAAATCGGGGGTTGGTACATCAGCCAAAAGGATGAAGGCCAAATCTGGTGACTGCCTTTTGTTTTCGGTAAATCAAATTTTATTGGAGCACAGCGGTGCTCATTCATTCACAAGTTGCCCATGACTGTCTTTGCACCATGATGGAAGACTAGTTAGTTGCAGCTGAGGTCAAATGGCCTGTGAAGCCTAAAATACTTACTGTATTTCTCTTCCCTAAAAAGGTGCCAACCCCTGCTCTAAAAGCCCAGTTTTAACACCCATGTAGGGTAAATGAAGATGGTCAGACTTTTGCACCATTGGCCTTGGTGGCCATCACCCATGGCCTTGAATGCAGGAAGCGCTTGGGAGCGTGGGCTGGGGGCACACATGCCTGATGGTGGACACCTGGAACATGGTGTGGGCATGCGTAAGTGGGCACACCTGAGCCCAGAGACTGAACATATAAAGGTGGCATCACAGAGGACGGTATGTGGTAGAGGACCGTGTAGTGAAGTGCCGTGGAGAGCAGCTACAAGGGCAAAGAGCAAAAAGATTTGCAGAGGGCCCAAGTTGCTGTTTCCCTGCAGGTTTGCTTTCCCCTAACCTGTGGAGATGATGCCAAGGGCTCCAAATTTCTCTTTCAAGCTGCCTGAACTGACGACGAACAGCCTGGGGTTGTTGCTGAACACACCAACTCCCCATAATGTTCCTCAGATTATCCTGTTAGAGGTAATTTCTCTATCCTGTGCACTTCCACATGCTGGGCCTCTTAACAAAGCCTTTCAAGGAGTCCCAGATTTTTAATGTTTTGTAGGGCAAGGACCATGTATTGTTCAGTTTGATGTTTCTGCAATGTATGGTACACAGGGGGTGCATATATATATATATATATTCATTGAAATATTTAATTATTTCGTATGAATGAGTCAGATGAACAATTTTTTTTGGTTCAGATTATACAATGTCTAGATAAAGAGGGAAATACTACTGATCAAGGTGACACATTTTCCCTAACATAATTATAGGTGTGGCCACAAGGCCACAAAGGAAGGTGAAACAATAGGGCTACGTGAAATTATATTTTGCAAGGGAGAATATGAATTTTGACCCAGAATTCAGACAGAAGGATTATGTATTTCCCACACTGCTATTTACTGATTTTCAATTCAAGGAATAATGTCTGACTTGGAAAGCAGGCATAGAAGAATTAAGTTGATATTAAAAGTGCCAAGATTGTTGGTACTTAGCTAAAACATTTGGAGAAGAGCTAATAGAGACAGGCCCAAGTAGAAGAGAAAGGCTTATTTTTAAAGCCTAGCCCTTCCAAGACTTGTTAGCAAGAATCAAAGGTTCAGAAGAAGAGTGGATGAAACTGGAATTCTGTTAATGAGACAGAGGAAAAGTGTTCAATTTCTCCTTGGGAATGTGAGACCCGGAGAGAGGAGGCAGACAAATCCTGGAAGGCAGACTTCATATCCTGAAGTCCTCACCCTTTGAGAGTGAGGGAGGCCCCAAAGGCAGCAATGGACATTTTAATAATGTTAATTCTTCCAATCTACGAGCAGGGGATGTCTTTCCATTTCTTTGTGTCTTCTTTTATTTCTTTTAACAGTGTTTTATAATTTTCTTTGTATAGGTTTTTCACCTCTTATTCCCAAGTATTTGATTTTTTTGTTTCAATTATAAAAGGGATGATTTTCTTTTTTCCTTTTTTTTTTTTAAAAGATTTATTTATTTATACAAGGACCGGGGTACAAGCCAGATTCGCGGGAGGGTGAGAGGATCCACCAAAGACAGAGCGGGGAACAGAACAGGCAGACTGATGAAATACACTGCTGAGGGGAGCAGCGGGCAAGACAGGAGAGGTCTGCCAAGCCATGTGGGACCCTTGCCGGCCGGCTGGGATCCACGGCGCTGCAGAAGCTGTGGACAGCTTCACAGTGCAGTGCTCAACTGCCTGCAACACCAGGGGAGGCCCAAGGAATGGTTTTCTTGATTTTTCTTCAGATTGATTGTGTATAGGAAGGCTATACACATGTTAATTTTTGCATGTTTTTTTGGTATGTTAATTTTTGCATGTTAATTTTGCATGTTAATTTTGTATCCTGCTACTTTACTGAACTGGTTGATTATTTTGAATAGTTTTTCTGTGGAGTTTTTAGGGTTCTCTATGTATATTATCATATCATCTGCAAATAGTGATAGTTTTACTTCTTCTTTCCCTATCTGGATTCCTTGTAAGTCTTTCTCTTGTCTTATTGCCCTGGCTAGGACCTCCAGTATTATATTGAAGAGCAGTGGTAAGAGAGGACATCCTTGTCTTGTTCCTGATCTTAAAGGAAAGGCCTTCAGCTTTTCACCATTGAGAATAATATTGGTGGTGGGTTTGTTGTATATGGCTTTTATCATGTTAAGGCATGTTCCTTCTATCCCGAGAATTTCAAAGGCCTTCATCATAAATGGATGCTGGACTTTGTCGAATGTTTTCTCAGCATCTATTGATATGATCATATGGTTCTTATTTTTCTTTTTGTTGATGTTCAACATCTCTTATAATTAGGGAAATGCAAATTAAAACCACACTGAGATACCACCTTACACCAGTAAGAATGGCACATATCAAAAAAACAAGCAAAAACAAATGCTGGCGAGGATGTGGTGAAAAGGAACTCTCCTACATTGCTGGTGGGAGTGCAAACTGGTCCAACCACTATGGAAAACTGTCTGGAGGTTCCTCAGTCTACTAAAAATGGAGCTACCATATGACCTGGCAATTCCAATCCTAGGGATCTACCCAAAGGACACAAAAATATTGATTCAAAATAGCATCTGAATACCTATGGTTATTGTAGCACTATTTTACAATAGGTAAAACCTGGAAACAACCCAAATGCCCAAAAATAGATGACTGGATCAAGAAGATGTGACATGTATACCAATGCAATATTATTCAGCAATCAAAAAAGATAAACTCATGCCATTCACAGCAAAGTGGATAGAACTAGCAGGAATTATGCTCAGTGAAATAAGCCAGAAGAAAAAGAAAAATATTGGATGGTTTCACTTATAGCAGAAATATAGGGGAATCAAATAAGACATCAGTGTAAAAAAATAACAGTACAAAACACAGCAAAGCAAAAATGGACAATTATAAATCAGAGACATGCCACAGGGGACGAGGAGGGAGAGGGATCAGAGGGAGGGAGGGAGGAGCACAGGGGAACGAGGTGATGGTGCACGGGTGCGCTGGTGAAGGAAACTCTATGGGGACTACACCTGAGGGGGTTGGGGGAAGCAAACATTGTTTACAAATGAACAATGATGTAAAAAAATAATAAAAATAAAAAAGCAATGGTACCAATTTGAATGATTCATTCCCTCTATGTAGGCTGTTCGGCAAACATTTGCAAGTAGCCAAATAAATTATGTGCACCAACTCAAAGTATATCCCAAATACAGTTTCTACAGCCAGAAATTCAAGGCAAGCAAACCCAAACAGTCATCATTACCTGAAAATTTGCAGAGAAACCCACCACACATCTCTTAGGTAAGCATTCCAATGTTTGAAATGGGTAGTTCAAAAATAGCTGGATAGACCCACATTCTAATAATTTATACATAATCTCAAGTACTCATGTGAATTCACTTTTAAAATATAGACATCACAGAATGGATGGCTTAGCAGAACAAGTGGATTATGTAAAGAGAATACCCGTGATGAGAAAAATACCACCCCAATTGCACACTTTAAAAGTGAATTTTATGGTATGTGAATAATATCTCAATAAAAAAATGCAAAAAAGTATGCCAGGTGACATCTCAGCACTACAGACAGAGGTGCCTGTGCATCCCTTTGGAGCCCCCTTCTCACAATAGCCTGCTCCCGCTTCCCTTGCTCTGTTTTGCCCACAAGCCATCATGTCACATTGCCATGGACTCCACTTCTCATGTATCCTGCTGTGGCAGGGCAGATGAAGCTGACCTTGACTGTGGGACTCACCCCCATGGACTCCGGGTACTTCCATTCTCCCTTGTCTCCTTTTTGTCCTTTTTAGGGGGAGAGGGGGGGTTTATTCCATTAAGTTTGATGTCCTAAAGAGGGAATGAATGTTCACCAATTTCTAATAATTGCCAGGCCTCTGCTGGGTCCTGAATATCTTTTAACCTACTGCCTCTTACAAATACTTAGAAGGCCAAGATTCTTATTCCAAATGAAAACACTGAGCTCCAAGAATTGTTTCCATTTAGACACCCAGCAAAATTCACCTGAGATATCTATTTTTTTTCTTCAAAGACATGGTATGAAAACTGCTTAATGAATGAGATTAATTGTAAAGAGGGAAAATTAATTGATTCTAAAAACAATACAAAGCTCATAAAAGTGGCATTGTTTGCTAGTGCATTTGAACACAATCTTAAATAATCCTGGCAAGAACTTTTTTCTTTCTAGGAAATGGGATATTTATAGAGATGTGATCTAATAGTACAAAAAGGAAAGGAGAAAGACTAATTTTTGCTACTAAAAATAACACAGAGACCATGCACTGGGAAACTAAGCTTTTTGTGACTTTGGTGGCTCCTGGGTTTACCAGAACAAATGTAACAGTTTTCCATTTTAACTGGGCTGGCCTCAGAGTTCTGTCTGCTATCCCTTCTACCTCGAGCCATTAAAACCCAGGGAAGCTAATTTGGGCCGTATTTGCCTGGGGAGAGAAGGGAGAGCTGCAGAACCTGGAGTTGTCTCCTGAGGTTTTTGTGGTATTTGAAATTGCAAAATTTATGGTCTTTCTATTGCAGCAGCCTGTTGCATGGCCGACTGTTCTGAGAACTGCTTATGGTGTAATCTTTGGTACACCACCATGCTGGAACAGGCTGCCTGAGTTCAAATCCCACTCCACTTCTTTCTTGCAGTGGGAACATGGCAAATGATATAACCTTCTTGTCCCTGTTTCCTTGTCTGTAAAATGGGGATAGAAACAGCTCCTAATTTCTAGTGCTGTTCAGAGGGTGCAAAGATTTTAACACACACAAAGCACAAAAGTCATGCCTGACACATAGTTTGTGCTATTCATGTTCTTGTTAAATAAGTAACTAAAAAAGCAAAATGAATGTTGCTGTTCATTAAATGACTTCTAAGAAATTGCTCCCTTACATTATGTTGCTAACTGGTGTGTACATACTTAAATGAATTGGTAAAAATTAATTTGTATGAATTAAAGAGCTTCTGCACAGCAAAAGAGACAATAACAAAAACAAAGAGAAACCCCACCAACTGGGAGAACATTTTTGCACCCAACACTAATGATAAAGGACTGATCACAAAAATCTGCAAAGAGCTGATGAGACTCAGCAACAACAAAGAAAATAATCCAGTCAAAAAATGGGCAGAAGACAGGTCCCCGCGCCTGCGACCTAGGCTTGCGGGGAGACGACCTAGGCTTGCGGGGAGACGCACGGAGGTCCTCACTGAGGTGAAGGTCCCTCCCTGAGTGAGCAGGAACCAGGCGCCCAGGCACGGGAGCGGTGCAAAAGGCGCCATTCCCGCGCCACTGAACTGGGCTACAGCCCGCGTCCTGGAACTGAGGGCTTTGAACTGAGACCCGGGGCACCAAAATTCGGGGCGTGGTTTCTCCACGACGGTGGGGCACAAGGCAGACACAGCACCCCAAAGCTGTTGAGGTGTACCCTACCATTCCCGCTCTGTTCTCTGTCCCACGGGGTGGGGGGAGGCGAAAAACAGCCCCCCAAGGACAATAGGAGAGATCTCTGGCGCCACCTAGCGACCAGGAAAAAAAAAAGTCACTAACACCCTATAAAACAGGACATTTCTTAAGACTGCTTGAAAAGGGCAGAAGGTTTCTGGAGGACCCAGTGGCCAGCCGGGAAGTTATTCCACGCCAGGCCCCTTCCGACCAGCAGTCTGAGCCCACAGAGGGAGCAGGCACCCACGTCCGGGGCAGACCGGGTGCGCAGAAGAGTGTGCCTGAAACCGGAGGCGCAGGGACTGCATCCCGCTTCGCCATTTGAGAACAGGGACATTTCTTCAGTAAAAACTGCCTAAAAACCAGCAGAAAGCTCCCCCAGAAGACAGAGATGGCTCCTGGAAGAGCCAGAGGGGAGCG